>NC_065533.1:31250615-31563789 GCF_020184175.1 Aphis gossypii
TGATGTGAACGTTGCATTTTGACGATGATTGTACCAGTGCATATAATATTTACGTGTAATAATATTATGTCTATATTATTCGGTATAATGACGTGATGTACTTATCCTATCATAAATCATTATTATTTGCATTCACCTTGTGACTGATCTGATTTTCTTATGTCGGGTCGCACAATCGCTAAACACTAACAATCTACAAATCTACAATCTACAACATTTAATGAATAAATAGTCAGCTAATGGTGCGAAACACGATTTAGAGGTGACCACGGCCGGTCCATTCTATTTTAATGAACCATTATCTTAATTATTATACAAATTAACAACAAAAATTAATTTCCATGCCAGTACTGTTTTGAAGACGCTACCTATCGAGACATATCGTACCTATGTTATTTTTTTGTTTCAGTATAGAGACGTAGCTTTGGCAATGCATTATTATAATAAAACGCGATATATTATAAGATTTCCGTTTTCATTGTTTCATAAGTACTCTGTAATTTAATGTCAACATTAATTACCAAATTATTATTTAGCCATGCGTTTCAATGAAAAATTAAATACTTCTTGTTGCAGGTACTTCGTACCACATATGGCGTACAATAATTTATTTTAGACGATGTTTGATAATAAGCAAATTTGCTTTCTTCAGAAATTTTTTCCGTTATTGTATACAGAATCCACCGAACATAATATTTGTTGACTTTCCAATTTTTTTTAGACGTTTCAATTGTTGTTACTACTCGTATGATGTTGGTTTACTTTATTCATCATAATATTGCGGTGTCCATGTTTAAGGTACAATTTCAATTCATTTTATGGTTTTTTTTTATAATAAATTCTCTCAGAATTATAAACATTGGTGTTTTGAAAAATAATATAAATAACAATCTATTGAGTTTATTACATTAATTATTAAATTTCTCTACAAATTTAATTGGATATTCATAAAGTGTCAATAATTTTTGAATCTAAATCGTTTTATAATTCTTATTGTTTAAAATTTAAGGAATATCCACTTACTTCACGAATATAATTAATTATAATAAAACTATGTATATGTTAATTGTATTATACAATATGTAGAATATTCATTCTATCTATACTCATTTAAATATGATTGTTTTACAAAAATGTTTCAACAAATGTTATTGCACAATATTCGACATGACCTTAAATGAATAATGCTGGAACAATGTACCAAACCATTTGTTTTGCAAATAGACATTAACTGCACCTATATACATAACAACGTGCACACAATATTATAAACCTTTTAAATTAATTAATTTTCGCTCGTAAAACTTAATATTATATTTACGTAAGTATAAACTACCAGTTGCTTTTACTGTAGATCGTATACATTTTATGTTACCTATAATAATGATTGATGACGTATACGTTTAGACAGTTGTTGATGGTGACTGCAGTTAAGCAAGTCACTGACCGGAGATTGAATTGATCAGATAAGGAGTATAATGTTGTGTTATACTAAACAGTCGATAAAAATTGGCATATTATATTATATTTTTATTATCCGGTTTTTAGTGATTTCGATGTATACTTTTACCTAAGAAGAAAACAAATGAAATTTAAGTTGAAAATAATTATTTCAAGTGGAAAATCTGTGTTAAGACATGAGTACGTTTGATAATTGTTGAAAGTTCACTATGAAGTATTATACGTTATTATTTCGATTATATTATGTATAATAATGGTATTTATTTTCTTTTCTTAAACTCAAAAGTCTTGTTTGTGAATTCGATTTGAGTAATTGAGTTGTAAACATAAAGCTCAATTATTGTCGCTTAATAGTTTTGCTTACATTTGTGTAACAGAATATAATTGAGGTTGGGATAGGTGTAATTGAAGTTTTTTTTACCCGTTTCTATTCAATAACCATAATCATCACTATACAATACCATGTATTATACGTACCACGTGGATCATAATATAATATAAAGTCACTCTTATAAATATTAACACCTATAGTCGTGTTGGTAAGTGTTTAACTGTTGGTATAGTGGCAAACGCGGGGCCTCGTTCGGGATCACTGTACTGCTATTAAAGGTCTGTGAGATTTTTTTTTGTTTTCTTCAATTCTGACGGTTGGACACGATATAATATTATAACGTCATCATCGTCATTCCGTATAGCCGACGTGCATAATATAATAACACCTATAACTCGAACACTCGATCGTTTCGACTCTGACACACGTTGATCGTAACGCAAATAGATTTCAAACAGTACTATACGGGCAGATAATAGGTACATAAAATATTACAACGAAATATTCTATTATAGTGTTAAATTATAATATCATAATATCCTATAATGTGTAGGTACTGCAGTATTGTTGTTAGGTATGATCTAATTATAATCGTTTTAATCTTAAACGGTCGGATAAGGTTCGAAGTGTTGTTCGTCATATTTAGCTATTGTCCGGTCGGCGGGAAATTATTTGTTTTACGAAATTTAAATGAATCTTTTATACGATACCTATTAATCATTATGAACGATATAATGACGATTCGGAGATTATATAATATCGCCTCCGTCTCGAGTGGTGCCGGACCAGTCAAGAGCGTATCTCGAACGGATATACCTACGCATATTGGATAACTGTAATATTGTGTTCGTGCGACGTCGGACGTTTTCTTAAATACCTATATAAATAATCATGAAGACCCATTACAATACTATTTATAGTATACTCAATAACGGACAGATATAAAATAAATATGATCATAGGTTAAGGTTATTTATTTATTTTTTGCCATGTCTCTATTGTCTATATACGCTCTTTTTAACCGATGAATATCTAAAAGAAAAAAGAAAAACAACAGTTTGCTTAGCGATACGTTTACACGACGTGTACGGGTTAGACGAACGTTTTGTATACTGTCTATTGTTTGATTTGCATACCCCAGACACTATTTGTACGATGCAAAATAAATGGACAATAATTTATCGCTGACAAATTTTTACGGTGAAAATAAACCGGATAATATAATATTTTAATTTTTAAGAAACGAGACACGATTAGATGGCACTTGAAACTTTAAATATACTGCAGGTCGCGCGATTGCGATCAGTACTCACTCGGTGACATAGAGAACACTATTCGTGTACACCATACGGACGATTTTAAAACCACAAAATAAAACTCCAGACAGTGTTTTCAAATTCGTGTCAGTCGGCATGATAGTGATAATCAATACAATAGATACATAGTTAGATGTCTGCGATTATCCAAAATGTATTGAAAAAAAAAACGTACAACGTACAAATCGCAAAAGAAACGATGAAATCAAGAGCGATTTAAAAAATGAAACAAAATCAACAGAGTTTTATAAAACTATACCTGTACCCAGGTAAAATGAATACTAATATACATATGCGTATAAACTGCGCGAATACATATACGAGTATATTATGTTATCCTTCAGTTATTTATATACATACAGCACCAGTATGAGAAGGTGTCTATATTATCTGTGTATATATTGTTATAATATGTGCTCGCACGTCTCATAAATGATTAAAATATTTCATCTAAGCCGTCTATACATATAATGCGGGTAACATGGGAGTCCACGTCGAAAGATAATTCGAATGAAAAATGCGTCTTTTAACGATTCTCCTCCACAAATATACACACACACACAATATATTATATAAAAATATATAATATAATTTAATATAATATTGTAATATATGCACGTTTCTGACAACCGTTGCGGACCGGCTAGTAGTCGCTACGGTGGTCGTCGTATATTGTTGGAGCTACTGGTTTTCACGTTTATGATTATTATTATTTTTTATCGATTTAACTGTGCTCGTCCGAGATTAAAACGAAACGATACGAGATCACTGTATACATATTATATATATATATATATATATAAATATTATATTAATGATATAAATTACAATACCAGACCTTGCAAGCTGGGTGAGATGTATATCCGACGAGCCACGATATTCGATTGCAATATTATACATAATATTTTATAGTTGACAATTTTTTTTCGGATTATTCGATTCTCGTACAACGAATTCTGTCAGGTGACTCGTGATGGATTATAGATCTCTCGTTTGGCTTCTTATTTTTTTTTTGCGTGCGTCTTGTACAACCTCCATATAATTATAATTATCAACACTCGTAGCATTAAAAAAAATTTATAGCACGCGTATGCAAATCTCCAATTAAAATTACTATAAATGCTCTAAAATGTGCTGCTAAAATTACTGAGGATAAACGAATTTAATTACTCTAAGCAAATGAATGACAGCAAACTTATAATGACAAACATCAAAACACAAATGTGTTTATCATGTAATATATTGGCAGCCATGTAAGATATTATAAAGAAAATTAATTATTACGATATTAAAATACATAAAAAATAACATAATATTTATTAAGGCTCATATACGGAATAATGCTTAGTTTAATGACCAAGACAAAAATAAAAAGCTCAAAAAACTCCAATAGTTATTTAACTATAGCTAGGTATGTCTAATTGTTGAAAGTGTTTAAATTTAAAAATAAGACTTTTTTGTGAAATATTATGGAATAGATATGCTGTCAAAATTATATTTTTATTTTATTTAATTTTATTATTTTACATATTTTTACCTTAGGTATAAAAAATATTTTATGATCATTTGTAATTTTACGAAAAAAAAGAACCTAAAAATGAATGTGAGAAGTCCCATACCCTATTTATGAAGTATAGATAAACAAAATCGACGTAGCATATACCTATAATATTTATTATATTATAATAATTATACTCAACTTATTGATTTTAATTTTTAGTTAACAAATTTACTCGATTTATGATAATATACGATGGGTAAGAAATGTAAAACATCATACATGAATATCGATCGAGAGTGAACATTTATAATATTATTATATTAAAGTTTTACTATCATTACCTACTTGTCATCCTTCAGTACTGTGCCAAGAATACAAACGAAAAACTTCAAACTGTTATAACGATAACGAATAATAACGTATTATAACATAAGTTATGATATACCTAGGTACATAAATATATTAAATTTATACTCATATTATAATACTAAATTACTCATTCAACGATGCTAACGCACTTCTTCTCAATCAATGTCTCACGCGTCATGTATAGACACGATCCCGTTGCAATGAGTCTGTCGTGATCACTCCAATTCGTATACGCATTATCATTGAATGCATTGATTATATTATATTATAAATATATATAATATGTATACAAATATTCGTATAGTCGTATGAGTAATGACCTATATAGGTATTAAGTACCAACAATGGATATCCACCAGACTTTCGATATCCTATCAACTACACTTAAATCATACTTGCGCTAGGCGCACGAAAAATTAAATTCGTCATCAACTCATGTGTTATATGATTTATTATGAGATAGGTACCATATATACATTATAGCAAACTTAGCAAAGCATGTGGCAAGTTATAGTATAAATAATAACGATCTTTTATTAAAAAATTATCTTACTTAATAACAAATCTTAAACAAATAAAATAGATTTTGAAATATTTACTAAAATATTTTTATATTAATATATGTTTTTATTAATTTTATATTACATATATATGTATATATTTATGATGCAATTTTTAAATTTTTTTTCCCATAAATGTTTAAAAAAAAAAATTCACTTAGTCAAAAAACTTGAAAATGTTAATGCCTTCCCTGATAAATGATACGTTTTTATATCGTATAACTTTAGAAATAGGTACTAATGATATTATGATATGATATGAGTAATTTACAAGATTCTTCTTAACAGTTTTCACTGAACTCTATAATTAACAGATATATTATATTCATAATTATTTTTTTAAAGACATTTAGATTTCAAATTTTGATGAAATTGATAATATTTAAGCAATTTTTTATGATTAACAATTTTAGTTGGCTTTTTGTAATTCAAAAAATGTTGCGAACACTTGACAACTTACGTATATTATTATATTTTACTAAGCACAATAAAATTTTTTAAATATTTAAATTGATAAAAGTTTTTTTGTTAAAGTTTTATACCAGTTTAAAGTCCATTACAGCTATTTACTCAATGACGAGGTATATACTAGGTATACTCTCTCGGACTCTACTGAATAATAATATTAATAGCTACAGCAGAGTGGTTACTTACCTATCTTTTAATTATGACACATAAGTCCTGAAAATATTATATAAAATTCGTCAAAGTTCCATTTACTGGAATTTTATGCTATGTTTTAAAATAAATTTTGTAAGCTAGGGTTATAGTTTATCTGAAATATCGAGGAATTATTAAGTTTATGACGTGCGATTGAAGTTCAAGTAATTTTTGTTATTTTATTAATATCCAAAAAATAATAATCATAGAAATTAAAAACATTCCACTATTACTTGAATCATCATTCCCCATACATAATGAAATGCAAGTTAGATTAATTTTAAACTATTTGTGCCATATTAACCTATTTAGTAAATATATATATAAATTATAAAATATCCTTAGAAGAATGGGTTGACATATCATTATCTCTTGCCTCTTTAATTTTATTTTTTACTATGTGAAATGATTTATCATTGAATTAAAATTTAACATATTCATTTAACTATAAAAATGACTTAAAACTTAATGAAGATATTTGGTATACTGGATGTCTGGATACCTGTTATACCTCTTAGCGACTTTCCCGTTTTTTGTTTTTATTGTTTTTTTTTTTTTTACATCATAAGTATTAAGTACACAACTAATTTAAAAATCTTTGCCCTCGAGTGTTTTGCTAATGGATAAAAATCTGTGTTTTAAATTTTATATTGTAGATATTATGTAATCACATTGATGTGTTTTGGAAGAGATGACTTGAAACGGTCAAGACAACCGCACATTTTACGCATTATGTCAACTTAATAAATATATGTTATGCGTAGATACATTTTCTTTAATATAATACAATACGAAAACGTATTATTTGCTTATTTATACGGGCGAAGAGAGAATTTTTTAGTGAAAAAAAAAACGCAATACGATTTCATACAAATTATTCTAGACAAAGAGTAAAACATTGCGCTGTTCATAGTCTACGGTTCTCGTCGCGGTGCCGCTTAATAACGAAAACCACACAATATAACTTGCGCGTATACAATATGTACATACCTACTACATATCCGTTATTTGTTTTATAAAAGATGTTTTTTTAAAAAAAATTTTATAGCAATAGTATAAACGATGAAGTCAACTGTTTTGTGTGTATTATATATATATACTTAGGTATAATAGGAAGAAGAGTAAGAGAAAAATGTTGTTTCATTATGTATACGCTATACCGGACACCGGTATTATGTAATACGTATACAATTTATTATGTACATATAGATATAGGAACTACACACATGAGTGTGGTGGACACAAGGCCGCCCACGGATCTGTCCGGCTTACTTTCGAGCATTTACAATCCAAAAAATTGTAATCGTGTTTTTTTATCTACATAATGTCTTATAATTTTACCTACTCAAAGTAATCGAGTTTTTAGTTTCTTTTTCGTCTGATATGTCAAATATACGTAATTATTTATCAAATATTTGTGACGTCCTCGTCGCTAAATCCTATTCCCACGTGTTTTTAAATATTTCTGTAGTTGATGTGTAAAATTTGATTTAAATTATACACTGCAATAGCAATATATCACTACAAGTATACTTCGTGATATGTTTTTTGATATTATTATTAAAGTAATTTTATTTAATTATTAAGTAATGCGGTTGGTTGATTTAATTTTTGTCAAAAATATTGCATTTTTATATTATAATATATAAGTGTTTGTTTTACCATATTATATTATTGTTGTTAACTTTTGAGTCATTACTAGTTCACCGGACTTATATGTAATTAAGTTATACTTTTTATTTAAACCCTTATTTTTCAGTCAGTTTTCCTCAATTATAAAGATAATTATCGCTTTTTTTTTTTGGTTTCCCAAAGTATTAGCAATTAATTTTTCTAAAAAAAACCAATACATTTCTCGCTTCTCACTGATTCTGAAATACATAAATCACATTAATTTTTTTTATTGTATAATTGAATAGTAGCCTCGGTACCAACAATTTCTGGATCACGATCCTATTATAATAACGGACATCGGCTTTACAAACGGTCACGTGGGGTTTATCGATGATTCTGAGCGAGAGACATCCGTATTATAGAAAAACATAGGGTTATTGTTCAGATTCGTGTTTTGTGTACTATTTATCATAATAGTCCTAATAGAAATCGTTTCCCAACAGTTTTATAACAGTGCAACGGTCAACAGAATGTATAATATAAATGTTATTATCCGATTCATGTCTAGCCCCGTGCGGTCCATTCTTACCAGATAAGTCAAGATTAGTGTCAAAACACAGAATTCGAAATTTTTTTTCGTCCTTAAAATACACCCGGAAATCCGAATCCGAAATTTGGGAGGGTGTGAAAACATCCGAAGAGAAACAAATCGGTATGATTTGCAGTTATTATATCATATTACGTGTACAGTGTATGCGTGTAGTGTGTATAGGAAAATTCGCGTGGTGATATAACAATTAAATGCTTTTGAATTACTATATAAGCAATATCTTCTTAGTTATACACAATAGCCAATACTATCGTAACCAATCGAACATCCGGAGGAAAAAAAATCGTCTACGGAAGAAAAGAAGATCATGGGGTTATAACAATATACTATTATATCCTCGGAATGTAAAAAATACTTGTCCGATAAAAATGCAATATTTTATCGGTACCTTTAGCTATTCAAATTGGCTTTATAGTGCACAGTTTTTGTTATATAATACTATAATTTGTTACATGAACTGAAAAAAAAATAGCACAATATGCCTATACAAACAGCTGAGTTTCAAAACCCATAGGAAGTCGTTCTGCCGTATTTAGAAGCCACTAGGTATTGAATGTGTCTGTTCATTGAGATCACTGTGATACAGACAGAGATATAGTCTTTCAGCCTATATGCTGCTATTTACTAAAAATATTATAGTAAAATATAACAATCCGATATAATAATAATTGTACGTTCGTTGCAGTAAATGTCGAAGCACATAAATCGCTTAAACCGAATCTTAGTTTCGTATGTGCACATATTATTATTAGCTGATAATAATAAATTATATAAACATCGATAGAGCGAATAATTCAAAAAAATTATATAATGTAGTCCGGATGATCCGTGAGAATATATCATAATAATATGTATAATGTTGAAATATTTATGTGTGTACGTGTATTAAATACCAATACGATCAAATTTACAAATTAACTACATACTTTTAAATATTTTTAACGGCATAAGATAAAAATAAAATTAATAAGTTATTGTATTTTATTATTATATAGATTATGTAATACCTAACTAATAAGATTTATAAGATTTATTATTACCTACCTGTTATATTTAATATATATATTTGTTATACCTATGTTTACTAGGATGGTGCTTAAAATTGAAAAGTCTATCTGATTTTCCATACTTAATATTATTAAGTCGGTACCAGTAGTACACCGATCGAATAATGCGATATTATATCAGAAAAAAAAAATTCAATGATTCCCTTGGTACAACAATATTTTAAATGTTTAAAATCAACATATAAGTACGTAATAATATTATAATAATTGACCATTTATAATATACATTTCGAAACTGGAATTTAACGGAGCGTGTTATACAGCTAATATCTGTCAATATAATAATATACATAATACTTACATATTTTATATAATATACTACCATGATAATAATAAATGTTATTGTGTCTGACTTGTGCAGATTATATTTATCGGTTGCATGAATATTGATGTATCGAGACGCTGACTCCGGTGATTTTCAACATATTATTTATTATTTTTTTTTTTTAATAGATTTAACAGCCTCGTCACCTCATCATTCATAAAAATATTAGTATTATAGTTTATTCCAATATTATTATATGTGATTCATAAACACATAAAACCAAATTCACTGGATAAGCGAAAAAACTGTTTGAATTGCGTTTTGTGCACGAACAGTTCATTATAGCAGACAACGATTGTAACGTTTCGTTTTTAGAATAACTGTCACAGAAACGGATACACGTTGTTGTCTAAGATGATCAGTTTATATTGTCATTTCAGGGATTTAAAATTTCCATTAAGTATGGAAAACAAAAAAAAATATAATTTCTAACCAAGGTGATTCGCCAAGGATGCTTATGTCCATTTTCCAATAAATTTATTCAAATTCCGATTTAATATGGAATTTTGAAGTAAGTAGTAAACATGTATCTACTTAGATTTTTTTATGCCATTCAGAGATGTTTGTATTAAGTTAAACTATTTTTTCAAAATAAAATCATTTTTATTGTAAGTTAAAGATTTTTTTTTTTATTTTGAATTATTTAAATATTATGAAACTGACAAGCAAGTATATAAAATCATATTGGGGTGGATTAAAAGTTTACTCGTTTTTAAGCTTATTTAGGAAGGAGTTAATTGACAAACTTAACTTATTGAAATACTTAAACACTACAACATATATATTGACAAAAAAAAAAAAATTGAAATAACTATAGAAAATAAAATTTTGAAATTATGTGTTAGAACTCTGAAAGCCTTAAAATCTAAGAAAATGTATAAAATTTTACGTATAATTAAATATTTTAATCATCGTATATATTATTAATATAATTGTTGACATAAAAATATCATGATTGAAATATGATATAGGAACAAATTTACAATTTAAATATTGAATTTATTCAAAAATAAAAATGTTTTTGAAATTTTTAGTCTTAGTGATTTTATTTTAATCTAACATAGTACATAGGTAGTACTGCACATGACTTTAAATAAAAATTATTCTAGTACTTTAATGTCTGTTATGTTTTTTGACAAAATAATATTACCTAAATGCATAGATACAAAATACTCTGTATGTAATCCACGTACTGATTAAAAAAAATTATTTTAAACCAAGTTCAGTTAATATTTTTGTAAATTATTTTAAATTTGGTGAGTCAATTTTTTTTCATTTATTTATTAATTAATTAATTTCTCACTTAAAGGTCTTGTGTTAACATAATTAAATTAACCCGTGTTAATTATTTTCATTAACTTGCCGTCTTTGGAAAAATCGAGTATAACAATAATGTGAACACAGCGCGATGATATTTCGTTTTGAAAAACTACGTGCTTTACTATCGAATTTAGGTACGTGAAAAATTCACAAAGAAGTGATCGCAAATCGCTACCGTGCGAAATACGTGTCTGCAAATCGATTATGTATATCGAGCGAACGAGTGAGCGAAAAATCAAGCTTTACACCCACCGTAACGGCATAACACAATATAATACTATTTATAATGTACATCATAAACGTATATATTATTATTATAATATTATGTTAATACACTATAGGTAAATCCGTAGCCTTGAATTTATATTGTATTCGCCCGACGTCTAGACTCTAGACTGTTATAATGGGTTGTTATATAATGTGAAATTAACCAAAGCAAAAACAAAATTGCCTACGTTACATTATTATATTCGAAACGGCCGACACGAGCGGCATTTGCCGCGCAAAGACTCGTTTCCTCGTTGCCTTCTCCTCGCAGTATAGGACGTGTGCGGGGAACGTGCGGTGGTCAGCTTAACCATAATAACGATTTATATACATATATATTAAATTATTATACTGTATAGCAACTGCACTGTTCGTTAACGACTTGCTGCAGTCGACCTCGACCCGGTCCGCCTTTCACATATGTGCGGATCCGTTGGTTTTTCGTGCGTCGCACCGTCCATTATCCATATTCATGCATAAAATAATATACGTATATATATATATAAAACATAACATTTTAGTACCCTTCGAACCGGCCAGAGGACTACATACGGTTAAGACAACGTGACGTACCTAAATCTTTAGTATAATCGCCATTATACATTATATATTATGTTATATTCCACGCAGGCCGCAAGGCACAGATGTATGTAATTAGGCGACAAGTGGTCGGTGCTGTGGTCAGCGATATTATAACCGTCGCACGACGCTCGATGTGTATTGGTATTGATATTATGGTGCGTGTTTAAATTCGAATTGCATTAGTTTTTAAATAAAACACAAAATAATACGTTTGGGAAGTGTTTTTTTAAAATTGTTTGGATTTTTAATATCATTTTATTTCCAATTTTTTTGATTTCATTGTATGTCTATCTCCTGCATTTGAAATACGCCCATGTACTTATGTCTTATAAATGTGTATAATACATACATTTTAAACTTTGATAACAGTATAGACACATAAAATACTCGTAGATACTTATTATGTATTATGTACATAATAAGTACATATTGTAGTAACTAATAGTATTACAGTTGTCGTAATAATATTGTAACCACCAAGTAATATTCAAACGAAAACGACAACGTTCGAAGAGTTTTTAACAATAAGTAAAACAATTTACGAATAAACAACTGTATTTTTTCTTGTGGGTGACGATACCTACTTTTAAATTTCTTTTAAAAAAATGCAGTGCTCGTTTGACGGATTTCCGTGAGCTATAGATTGACTATGTAATTGAATAGGTAAGTACCTGTAGCCTACCTATATGATAAATGAGGAGAATGTTATCAAATGATATTCTCTGTGCCAGACTCCGATAGCTATTATAAAGACATTTTAATCTGAAGTTTTTTTTCTGCGGATGTCTATACACTCGTCCGCACTTATTGGAACGCATACGTCCGGCTCACTTGTCCAGGTGTCCGGCCTTTCAGTCCTGCGGATAAAAAACAGATTGTTAATTTACCAATTCTATAGACTGCACATGATGTTAGATGCATCCGTCAAGGATCTGTCCAGATGGTCATCCTCCTTGTTTTGCGATAATAAAATCGATTGTTGCCTCTTTGAATGTTGAGTCTATACGCGAATGTACCCGGAAATAAGCGTCACTAATTTCAACTAAATTAAATTTCCGTTTGAAACAATTTACATAGTATATTATAAATAGAATATGTAAAGCATTTTGAGTGTCCATCTTAAAAATCAAATATATAATCATATCAAATTCAAAATCATTTCGCCGGACCTAAAAATTAAATATTTTTTAAAATATGTGTGACATTAGATTTTCCTTTATGACATAATTCAATTCGTAATAAATTTCACTATGAGAAAATAGTAATTTTGAATTATACGATATAATATAATCATGATTATGCTTAAATAATAATGTCATCACCATACAATCTGCAAATATCACTACACTGTTGTATGTTTAGTTTATACTCGTATGTATTAGTGTTTAATATAATCAGTCTATTAACTATTCCGATTCATTCATTTAGCTTCAAATAAACCTAAATGGTACAATATCAAATATTGGCTTTAAACCCCTTCAATGTAAATAAATTCCATTCGACTGTATGCACAAAATCGTAATATATTATATAATAAATAAGTTACCTATATATAACACGAAAAGTAAACACGAGTTGGTGTGTTCACATATAGTATTAGTCTGATCATATTTAACATTATGGCTGTACAATATCAACATGAAATCAAGAAATTACGTGTTATACGACATTACATATTAGTAAGTATTTATTGTTAAGTTTGAAATTATGACTTGTGTTGTATTAATTAATTATTTTATCGTATAATATTAATGCAATCGAAAACTTTTAGCTGGTTTCTATAAATGTCATATAGATTTAAGACTCAGCGGTTAAGGTTATTTAGTTTAAGGATAGTTAAATAGGTAAATTTATTATCTAAAAAGAGAGTTTCAGCAAGATCGATAAACACCGATTATTTTATATGAGATGTGAAATAGTAGGTACAGCGATACAATTTTAACTTATATTCACCAGAATATAAAATGTTAACGAACAAGTTTTTACTATGACTAGAGAACTATACGTACGCACAATACACACACGCATGCCAGGTGCTATTTAAGACCGTCTTTTGGAGGCCCACTGTTGTGATTTAAAACCATTATCTACCTAAAAAGAATAATAGGACTCGACATGCTAATTCAGAATAAATTATAATGTATAACGATTTTTAACTAAAAAAACAGTGTAAATCACGATAATTATATGTATTAAACAAAAATGTTAAGATAACCAATGGTTGAATCTTTCACGACGTGTAATGTTTTACAAGTTGGTACAATAAAATAATAAAAATAAAACAGAAAATAATATACATTATAAATATAAATATAAATAAAAATAATATAGTTTAATTATATAACATGACCTATAGATATAATAACGTGTACACTGTTCACCTTAAGTCTAAGTCAAATCGTTGACGTATTATATACCTAGTATTGCGCATTGCGCATCGTATAAGCTTATCTTCACTATGTAAAATTTTCAAAATATTTATAATAAATTTAAGCTTTTTATGTAACAATCCTATTTCTAAGACACTAAAATTTATTATATACCTAAATAATTTTAAAAATATATGTCAAAAATCACTTACTTCAATGCAACAATAGGTACATAATATAGTGTATTCTAAAAAACTATTCCTATAATGGAATTATTGGTTATTTAAAATAGTTCAAGTTAAAATTCATTACCCAAAGCTTAATTTTTAAACAGGTTCTCACTTGAGTTAGTTTTTTTTGTGTTTTTTGCCTAGCAAAAACTCACTATATAAAAAAATTTTAAATTTTAAAGCTGCTACTATACAGTTACTTATGAATCACAAATTTTGTATAAGAAACATACGAACAAAACAGATTATTAATATTGATTTTTTTTACATATTCCTGTTTCATCTGTATCGTTATATATATATGCCCTTGTTCTATCATAAAAATAATTTGGTAAATTTACTTACGTAATAAAGTTGTACAAAAATTAATTTGTTTAAAAATATATAGAGACATATCTTATATATCCAAGAGTAAACTCAAAATACCTGAAAGCTGTTAATGTTCCTTGTAGTACAGGTGATTAATTTAATCATATAAATTGAAACAACAATTTTTGAAAATGTTTAGAATTACTACAGCTATAGTGCAGCTTCCTCTAATCTCTCGAGCAAATTCCAGGCGAACACCTGCGTGTGTTATCTTATTTCATATCAAATACAACCTGTATAGTGTATATTATATAGTTTACCATAATCTATTAAACAGCCTATTCGAGTCACGAGAACGTTTTTAGTCAATAATATATTAAGTCTAATATTTTTTTTCCAAAAAAAAAAAAAAAAAAACCAATACGAAAATCAATATTTCGAGGTACGTCCTTGACGAAATACCCACTTATTATATAACTTTTTGATTTACCCATTATCAACACCGTATGTTGTCACTAAAAGCAGATTCTTGTAATGTAATATATAAGTATACGGTTTATGTATGTATTGACGAATGTACTCTGAATTCTGATGGTGAATGGTTTTAGTTTTTCATTTGTTTGTGCCAAAATATTTAGACCTATATATATAAGAAGAGAATTTTTTGATTTTTGAAACTGTAAAATAACTGAAAATAATTCATTTTTGTAATTTCTTATTTTTTATCCATTACGACTTAACAAACTTTTAGTTCATATTCCACTAGCCGTAAATATAATTATTTATAATTGTACAATGACAATATTTTTCAGTGTAAAAATGTTTAATGTTAGACATCGGAGTAAAGCAACGCATAACTCCACACAAATATCACTAAACTATAAGTGTATGTTATACAATTATATATATAAAACTATTACGTAATTACAAATTTGTGTCTTCATAAATATACCTACACTATAATATTATGTGAAGAATTTTCTTATCTACAATTTATTTTAAAGAATGTATTTTAAACCATAATATAGAAATCTAGAAATCAATCACATAATATAATATCAATTGTGTAATGTGTATGTGGTAGGTATGTAAATACATGGGTGTTGATGGAAGATGAGGAGTATACTGGTCACCAATGTTTCTAGAATACTATCATATTATTTTGAGGTATACACTTACATTTTTGGTTCAATAAATTATGTTTACGTAGTATAATGAAATATGACGTCAAGCGATGATCATACGATTATTTTCACTGCACAAATGCGTTGTAGCTACAAGGAATATAAACTTTTAACCTGATATATTGTACGATATTTATTTTTACTTAGTCTATAAGATGTGTATAAAAGACATGTAATACGACCCAAAATATACCGACGTTTTCAAAAATATTACCACTATAGTTATTTTCGTTAAATATTTTATTAAGATTTCATTTGAGAAAAAGTCTTATTTTTATGAACTTGAAACTTATTCACTGGTGTTTCTGCAGATCAATACTATATTGTATATACTCTATCTTACTCGCTATTTGACCTTGGTATTTCCTCATTCTTGGCTTTAAAATTGTTTTTCTATTGTTATACCATACCCACAGTGGATTATACTTTAGGTGAATTGATTTTGAATCGTATATTTGTCTAAACTATACGGGAACATAATAAATAATTATGAAATTCAATTTAAAACATAGTTAAAATACTACATAATATATTGCACGTATGTTTTAAATGATTTTACATTATATTTAGGTACACCTTCTTAAAAGAATTTCGATGGGACTAGAATATGTAAAAAAACAGCATAGTGATGAATAATCTATATCATTAATATACTCTCCATGGGATCTTCCTTAATTATACGCATGTAATAATTATATACAAAGAAAAAAAAATCATACTGTGCGTAGGTACTGCGTATTATTATTATTTGTACAGGCAAAGACGTATGAGTATCATATACATTTAATATGTATATATTTAATTAATATGAATTCCGCAATTTTATAGAAAAATACCTCGTGTCGAGTCGTGGAATGTCCATTTCGCGTCTTTTATACGTTATACGATGTATATTGTGTTTATTCTATACATATACATGATGTGCACATAAATATAGGAAGTTTGTATATTAACTACGTCTTTGGGCGTTGCAGTGTTGACACTTTAACTTATAACTTATAAGCAAACACCGTAAGAGTAAACGTTATAATATTATATTATATTATATAATATGTTAATGCATACATTCGTTATTATTCGTAAATATTTAATCTAACATTTTAATAATACATTATATATTATGTACCTATATAGGTACTATTAATTACAGTAATTTTGTTTGCTAAATTTTGATTATTTTCCATATTTAAGTAAAATATAATACCCGTGTTGTTCGTGGAAACAAATATAAATATCGAAATAATTAAAATTTTTATCATACGACTTAAAATATAACTATTATGACATAAGACCCTCCGCGTTCAATATAATTTTATTGATTTTTTCGTATTGTTTGACCGTTACAAAATTATTATATTTTTTTTCAACTTAACTGAATTAATTATTAAATTTATATTATAACTCGTTTTTACAACATAGGTAGGTATATAGATGACAATCTGTTTTTAAATTAAAAATAACATATTTTATATAATTATTAATTCAAATTTAAATGACACTGTCATACTTTTTTATTTTACCTACGAACTAGAATATACAATGCATAATTTTATAAGTACTTAACTTATAACTTATGTACTTCCTAAGACTTATAATGGGTTAGTGTTTAAAAATTATGCAAAAAGTTTATGTTTTTATGCTATTTGAAGGTTTTAAGAATGTATTACATTGTGCTTACAGCACAGTTCAACGTTTTTAGTGGGTACCCTCGCCCGTATATTATCAAAATATATATCTTGAATTTTGCACATAAAATGTACATCAAAAATAATACGCTGTGTACCGCGTACGGTGTGTGGAAAAGACTGTCTCGCTTGCACTGCAGTTATAGGTATTTCAGTGCGAGTGTATACGTCTATGTACAAGCTATGTCGACTAGGACGCGCGTGGCTAGAAGATGCCCATGACGGCTGAGTTAGAGAAGAGGCAAATGCGCAGCGGCGGCGGCGGCTGTCATTACCGGAGATATAACGGTAAACCAACGGCGGCGGCAACGACGAATCCGTCGGTGGACGGTGGATGGGTTGGGCGGGCGGGCGAGTAGGTAGGTAGGTTAGATAGATAGGTAGGTAGGTAGGTAGGTAGGTTAGGTAGGTAGTGAGTACGTGCGCGCTGCGTTGTGCGTTGTGTCCGGGCGTTGAACTCTCCCGCTGCCGAAGACAAGAGTCAACACTCCGGCGTACAACCGATCTCCCCCAAGTGCCTCCCATGTATATATAAATGCTTATATATATTTATAATGTGTACGAACGCTAGCCTCGCACACGCTCTTCCCATCTTCACTATTCGTCATGTTATGATAATAATAATTATATTATAAAAAATTATTATAATATTAGGTAGGTATATTAATATATGCGTGATATTGTAATATTATATATTATGTAACAGCTACCAATATCTAATAATATATCGAGCTCGCAGCCACGGCGGAATGTCAAGTCGTTGGCCGCAGCTGCATATTTACGATACGCACAATTAAAGCTGTCGTCAAGAACATTTGATTTAATAACGATTAGAGGCACACGACAATACAGGACAAAGCCAAAAAACTAAGACTTTACCATGCTGAAGTAGCCACTTGTATAGGTATATATATGCATATAATAAATGTATGTTATTATATGTATGTTAAAACGATCTAGCCGGGCCTGTCTATATTATTTATATTATGTATATTATGATGGTATATGTATATGTATATAATATATTATTTACTTAAAAATAGAAGAAATTTCATAAATGTACATAATACTTATCCTATGAATTTTTGAAGTATACACTTCGAATATTGGTATATTTAAATAAAAATATAAATAGGTAAGTTAAAAGTAATAGGTATTTATTACTCAACTGTCCACATGATGAGCTCTTTGAGGCCGATTTATTATTTGTCTAATTTAAAAATGAATATTTTATGTAGGTATATAACAGAGAAGATAAAATGTATATTCAAATATTTTTATATATAGCTATAGGTACCATTAGGTACCAATATATTAACTTAGACAAAATACATTTTAGTTTTATAAGTATTTACAATACGGATTTATGAAATGAATTGAATAAAGCTAGACTTTTAAATTTTATATTAAACGTTATAATCTTAAAATTCAAAAACACCTTAAATACTATTTTAGAACTTGAAAACCTTAAATAAGAAATTCATATAATTTTACCATAATTTGAAAAAAACGAAATGAAATGAAGAATTTATAACTTCTAGCGATACACCGATACATTTTTAGTAGGTATATTTAATCTATGAAGATATAACAAAACTCAAATTATTCAAATCCAAAATTCGTATAATTCTCAAAAGCACGAGATTTATTGCTACTAAATAAGATGCGAAGTGGGTATATATAGATACATATGTTACTATAATATATACCAAATTGGACTGTTATTATTAATTCTAATTCGTTTTAATAAAAATTTTAGTTGTCAGGAAGAAATCACCAAATTCTATTTTGTTTAAGATATTTTATGGTATCGAAAAACAAATAAATTGACAATATCTTCAGATCGTTAGACTTATAGGCATATATATTAAGCACAATACGATCTTGAGAGTTAAGACTTAAAGTCTAAACTTTGATGTTTATTATTTTTGTAGCACCCGTATTATAGGAATATAATATATTATCAAATGACAAAATTAAAGGGTTGTATTAACCTAATTGATGCCGATACAAACAATATATTTTACCAGAAATAAAGTTTTGCGTCTAAGAACCAGTTGATGTTCACTACTGCCATTTTTGACGTTGCAGACTGAAACGTGTTATCGTACACGTGTCTCGTTAAAAAAAGCAATTACAGATACATTTTGCGGAAAAAATAAGAAAAAAACATAATTGTATACTATACTTAATTGATGTTACATTCACTGCGGTGGAACAACTGGAATTTTAACAGACAGAATTTCCACGTAGGTACTCGAACAATATATACATGCTATACCATTTAAACAAAAAATAATTTAATGAATACGGCATAAAGATAAAATTATAATTACATTTTTTGTTTCAAACAGTCTTATAAATTTATAAGATCTATATTAAAGTGCACAGGCAAATAAGAATAATTTATTATGTTATTTAAAAAAAATTTCTTTATGACATTTTTAAATTTATTCGTATTGTTAATTATTATACACCATAATAATTGTTTCACCATCTGGAGAATAATATACACGAATAGTGTTAAATGGAGTTTATGTAGAACTAAAAATGTGTGATAAATGTACATGTTTATTATATTATAATATACAATCAGTGAAAAATTAAATCAAAATTACATATATATATATATATTATAGAAGTGTGACAAGCCACTGGTTTTTAGTGGGTATGATTAAAAAAAAAACAACAATTAATTATGTCAAATGACAATGGATAAATTATTGCGATGCTGAACAGAACTCTCATAATTTGTAAATGATCAATCAAGTAATCAAAACAAATTAAACGCACGATTAGAGATTATAGTAAAAATACAAAATAAGATAATATTACGGTGCAAAAATTTTATTATCAGTTTATACTATTGACCGGTAAAAAAAATTGCAAGGAGTCATACCAGTCTTATGTTTCATTAGTAATTATTATCTTTCGACTTATGCATGCTTATAATTATATTTTATTGATGTATAAAATCATATTATAGAAATCATAGTATATGGTTTATTATTTTGTGCTGATAATTAGCTAGTAGATATAGGTACAATAAACTATAAATACGATATTTTAAAATTACGTTAATTTACTTATATACATTTTCTAATTTCTACTACATATATTATACATATCATTACATAGGGTGATTCCCCAAGCATGTTAATCCTTATTTTTTTCATTTAAAAAAACATTTTGTGCAATTAAGTGGATTTTTTTTTATTTTTTTATTTTTTTTTTGAAAACTTAATTTAAAATTTGAATGGATGTTTTGCAGTTATTAAAATATTTATATTGAAGATAAGTCCTTAAAAGTGTTAAAAAATTAAAATAAATGTAATATCAAATCTAGTATTGATTATATTTGAACACAAATTGTATTAATTATAAATAGAATACCTAAAAATTATCATAGACTCATATCTTTAAAGCCAATTATTGTGAACTTATATTATCTTTAGTGTATAAAGTTAAATGACTCAAAAAATGCTTGCTCGAATTTTTTTTTTATACGGAAACATTTACCAAAAAAAGAAATGATCCGTTTAATAATACAAGTATACAAATATACAGTAGAAACGGAAAATTGTCATTTAAAGTTATTATCCCCACAATACACATTTAAGTACCGTACACAAAATTCAAGAATTTTCAAATTTCGTTTATGTGTAAAAAATTTAAAAAAATAGAATTTAAATAAATTCACTATTATAGAGAGAAAAAATTAGGAAGACCATGGATGAATCGTCCTGTACATGACCGGACGTTGGTAGGTCTCACAGGTCTTATTATATTGTAGTTATTTTTTACGGTCCACCAAAATGTCATTAGGAACACTGGTCGCGAATACAAATTAAAATCTAATTGGACGTTTACCACGACAACGGTGACAGTAATAAAAAATAATAATAATCTATACACGCCGGACACGCCATTTTTCACCATTCATCCGGCAAATAGTTACCTATATATTATACATAACGGAATAAAATAGTATATAATATAATAATTATATTATATACAATAATAATAATAATAATAATACTACGTCCGTCGCCCGATAATTCGTTTTCCTTTACACAAATATACCATTCAATAACATGCCGTAATAAATACATGTCAGGTTGTTGTTAACTAGTGTTTAAATATACAATACTATATATATATATATATATAAGGTTACACTTGTTTTTGCGAATTACACTTGGAACAGAAAAAAGTAATGTACCTAGATACGTAAAATCGTTAACCAAAATAATATTTATGATTTTTGTGGAATGATCAGATCAAGTGTGATTCGCCCATTACTTGTTTAAAATCTAAGAGCCAAGTGCGATTATAGACTTGCGGTTGCGAGAGAATATGAAATCGGGATACTGCAATGAAGAAATAATGGACCGATGGACATGATAGACCCTCCGCCCTTAAATTAAAAAAAAAAATCTGGTAAAAATTATAATAATTTGGTAGGTATATTAACTTTAACCATTAATAGGATAATAACAAAATTTGCAAGAGAAAAACGTTAAATTATTTTTGTTATCTATCATCGTTATTTGGATGTCTATTAATTTTAACATAAACCCTCAATAATTTATACCTATATTAATATTTGATGCTACACTTATATATACTGTCAATGATCGGGGGTGTAACCCACCTGTAAGGTATTAGGCACATATTATTATGGAGCATTCGACGCTTCATACTAAAATGATTAATGACCGAAAGCAACAAAAAACGGGCGGTCTGTTTTCTTCTAAAAATGAAATATCACATACTATCGGTTGAACGTTTCATGTACATATTACAGTGAAATAAAATCAATGAATTCACTATTCAATTATATTATTGTAAACTTGCAATTACTATTATAATATTATATGGTACGCACTAATAACACGCTCATATTATTATTATTATTTTTTTTTAGTGGAAAATTGCGAATTGTTGTGGAGCTGTATAGTCATTCTGCAACGGTGTAAAAATAATCGCGTCATTTAGAGAAGACGGCAACGACCTGTTCGTCCAAATCATATTCAGCCGGTTGAGATGAGTGGCGATTGTACGGGGTACGCGTGGCCTCGCGGAAAGCTAGATTGTTCCGTCGTTCACGCATCAACGTATTATTGCACAGTCATCGACAAATTTTTTTCAGAAACTGTTATCCTTTATCCTTCGTAGATACTGAATCAATTAAAAAAAAAAAAAAAACATGGATAGTACGGTTCCGTATAGGTTAATTAATAATATTTCTTTTGATATGTTCGCGCATTTTTTTTTTTTTTTTTTGTGGCAGTCTGGACGACTTATTTGATGTTCATACAGTGGGATGATAATAATAAACATAGTAAACGTAAAGAAAAGTAAATTAGTCCTTGGGCCCTAACAAAGGCGATTACAGTAACAGTCTGTTATAAACTTATAAGTTACATATTATATAGCTTATATACCAAGCATGATGAAAATCCAAACCCGGCACGGGATTAATTACATAAAAACATCCGGCGGGCGTATAATTGTGTGCGATACAAAACTCCAAACTTATATATTATGTGTATCGTAAACAAAATTCAAAATTGTGTGAATCCATGTAAAACTAATTTGAATTTACCTGAAAAGGTTGCTTGTAGTAAACAATGTAAACTTCGTGCCTCGATACAAAAGTTCCACTATAGATGTACCTACAGCTAGTGTATCTATACTGCAGAGTGCAGATATATCGTGTGGGTTAAGATTATTTTTTACACACGCACATTTTTGTACATCGTTCATCGACACGGGCGAATTAAATATATATTTTCTTGTTTGTGTCCGCATGTTCGCGAATAACAATATAAAAAAATAATCATAATCTAACAAATATATACGTAACGCAGGATAAAAAACTACTCGGTCTCCCGCAAACGGTAAATCGAGTATTACATACTATTATTTATTTATATTCTTAATACATCATTATTATTATAATCTTCTCATTGACGTAGGAGTATTATCGATTTGTCAAAAATGGACCGAGACGCGTTATCGCATGCCAAAACATTTATAATAATATATATTATTATAATGCTGTGTGTATTCACCGTAAACGGCCACGTACAATAACACCGACACCATCGTATTACAATAATTTTATGTTCACATTATAATAATATCATATTATATTATCGCAATAAAAAAAAAAAATTAAAATAAAATAATCGTAGAATTATCCGTATCGCATTGATGATGGTGGTGCTATAATAATAATATTAAAACTAAAAATATTATATTATATAATATGAGTGAATGTGTAAAAATTAAAGATACAATAGCATAACAAAATTAATAATCATATTTTTGGTGCTAAGAAATGTTTAAATAAAATACCCCAATTTAAATTTATATACGTAGGAATAGGATTTAATTTTTGATATTTTAAGGATCCGTTTGACGCATCGGTAAAACTCGTAAATATTATATTAGTATTATTATTATTATATATAGTTAAATATTTAAATTATTAATTCATTCTCAATCTTGAAATAATTTATTGTTGAACATAAACTAATTTTATTTCATTATTTTTCAAAATAATTGGAATAAACTAAATCGTTAAAATCGATCTTTAAGCATAGGTAAGTTTAAACATTTTATTTTTAGTATTATATTATTGAGTGTGAGAAACAATTACAAAATTGTCTTTAAAATTGATAATAAGATTTTGAAATCTCAATTTTTTTAATTTTTAACAAAATTTACCGATTTCCAATAAACAGCAACCCCCTTCGATTGGTTCCTGTATGTATAATTTTTTTATAAAATTGTGTATATTGTGTTATAAGTATATTATTATTATTATGTAACATTCATATTTCGACTCTTGCGCCACTACACGTGTCGTCTAGGGTAATACGTGATACATGTTTATTAGTGTGTAAGACGACGTCGAATAATAAAAAAAGCTCTAACAATAACAATTAGTTTTCGTGGCAATTCGTGTCAGCCATCGCAAACGTATACACAATGCGAATCATAATAAATTGTTAATAATTGGAAACGCGAAACTCCGTGTAGTATAATATATTATTACGATATAATGTTCCGTTTGTAGGTACAGAGATGTTTAATATTATTACCTATATATATATATATATATATATATATGTATAAGTATATAGTTAGTTAGTTTATTACTACTCATAATATATAGTATTATGTAATTCAAAGTTTCTGTCGACAATAGCTGCGGGGGCGCGAAAATGAACACAAAACGTTCAAAGGAACATTATTATTGCCACTTATATACTCCAAACGTACATTTAAATAAACCATATGCATATTATTATTATTATTATTATATACGTTCAAAAAGGATCGTTTTATTATATTTCATACGTTATGTAACGTTTCCTGCACCCTTCACAGTGTGAAGTTCACACAACCATATCAGGTTATGACGAGGTTAAGGTGGTAAACTGTATGTCTCAGCTTTCTTCAAAATATACCTACCACATCATATCGCACTCGTCGGCTTAGCTCAAAATATTTTTCAATTTTATCTTATCTAGAAAATGCTTACTTAAATATTTTTTCTAAACAATAATAATATGTTTAGTCCAGGTTTGTGTAAATATATAGACTCGTTTGTGAATTTTTTTGATTTTTACTCTATATTATCAAAAAAAAAAAATCATTAAGATTTTAAACCACCAAAGAGATTAAAACTGCAATCAGATATAATTATATTATCGAAGCTGAAAATCGTAGCAAATAACTGCTCCGAAATGAGCGATAAACACAAAATAAAATAATTTACATAAATCATCGTAAAAACAATAGGTACATTCCTCGCTTAGTTCGCGGAATATATTTTATGTCATTCATCTGCAGATCGCTTCCTCTCTCTTAGAATCCTTCTCTCCTTTTATAGTAGTATACTAGTATTATATACATGTATATCTGCGAGTGTACTTCTAGTTTCTACACGGTTAGTCACAGTACACGGTTCAGTAATTAAATACAAAATGTCAAGTTCGTCTTACAATAATATTATATAACGGTACAAGTAGTTTAAAACCGCGAACGGACGAAAAACGTTGTAAAAACGTAACTCCACGGGGCGTTATTATTTTTCTTTTATATCTGTTTCACCAGTAGTTGTCACGATTAAAAAAATAAAAAACATTCTACTTCATGTTAGATATTACATTTTCTACGGAAACCTGCAATAGGTATATATTACGTACTGACATTTCCGATAATGTAGGTACATTAGAAAAGCTAATTAATAAAATAATTGATATAGTATTATACATTTTTTTTTTTTTTTTACTTCAATATCGAATTTTTTTTTTAAAACAATTTTCGTCTTACCAATTTTACTTCCACAACAATAACTGATCTTTTTCACCGTATAGATCTTCTTTTAACAATTAACGCTCATTATTATAATAAGTAGGTATAATTAATTATTATCTTTTTTTTATATAATAATATGAACAAAACATTTTTGATATAAAATGATTTCTTTTTTTTAATTTCTTAATTTTAACATATCTAATTTCATACTGCGAAGGAGAATATTTTTTTGAAAATACTTAAAAACGATTGGTGATTCAAAATTTGATGGTAGATACTGCCTCTATAAACTCTAAACTTTAAATTCTTCGAAATAATATAACTTTTTTTTAAACATAAAAACATTTTTAAAAATGTATTTTTTATAAAACACAAAATTAAGAATGTGCTGATGTCATCATTCAAAAAATAATGAACAATGTTTTTTTCAAAAATGTTTAATGTAATGGATTTAAATTTTAAATAAAGAAAATATTTTCATAAACAATAATATTTTACGAGATAATGAGATCACTATAATTATCATTACTGATAAACCGCTTATTTAAAACGATTTCAAAATATTTACAACGATTTTTCAAGGTGTACGAATAATTATATTGACCAATAATATTATTTCCGAGCATGTCAATGTACCTATATTGTATATAATATTATTTACAGTATATCTATTATTTTAGTACCTATACGACTATATACACACCGTTAAAGTACAGAATATGCTATTCGATGTAATTATATAAGTATAGATACCTGTACATAAAAACTATATAGGTATAATAATGGTATATTGATACCAATGTATATGATATAATATATTATATTATAGGTATTTATATTAATAACACTATATGTACCTACCGTGTAATGACAAACTTATGGTTAATCGGTCCGGGAAAAAATACAAGAAACAATTAACTCGCACGAGGAGGTTCTTGCGTGCGAAATAATATATCATATTATTATAATAATATACAGCCGTAATTATTATATCGACGTCTCTCGTACAGTTGTCGGAAAAAAATATATAATATATCTCATTTACGATTAATCAAGTATCGCGTAATATTATGTATATATATATATGATGGAATATTAATGTATATACATTATAGGTCATGTACACTAATATAAGTTATATACACACACGCGCAGAAACAGAAACACGTGTGATGAATTTTTTTTCAATTATATAACATCATGTGTTTGCCCGACCGTTTTATTGCGGGTATAATATATTCTTATTGTATATTGGCTACATAATACGTCCGACATGTATAGAAGTAGGTATAGTTATACTCAAAAAACGCGACGCCAAAGGTTCTATTATTCTATACGACACGGGTTTAGTCGAAATTTTTGTTTTGAAAAATACCTCTGCCTTAAGATATGTTTACGATCCCGATTTCGGCCAACTCCGATTATTTTGTTCCGCACCCGCGGGCCATCTATAATATTATACAGAACGATTCACCAAACATGCTCATCCCACTTGTTCATTAATATATAAAGCGATATTATTCAAAATCTGATTTTCGAAATTTTTAAATAGGTATACTTAGACCATATTTTCTGATACACGAGATTTTTCGTACATTTATCCTGTGGCTATAGACAAACTTCTGTATTTAAATTGAAAACCACTATTTATCGCTTTAAATTATTCAACAGGTGATTTTTTTTTTTTTGTAACTGCCAATACATCTAAATCAATTTTAAACGAGTTATTTTCATGTTATCAAACATCTGTACCTCATTAAGGATACTAGATATGCTTTTAAACACATAACAGAAATAATAGTACTTAATTTTTGTACAAACTAGAAATTCGATGTACATAGGTTATAGTATAAGGATAATTATTTATTTTTTTTTTTGGTTTTTATTAAATTACCAATTATAGAAGATGCTTAAGCTATTAGAATTTTACAACTTGTAATTATTAATTGATTGAATCATAAATAATAACTAATAAGAACATGGCTAAGCAAATTGATTTCTATTTTAGTTTTATTGACGATTATCCTTGGTCACGAAGTCTAAAATTAATCTTTTGAATTTTGAATTAGACGTCAAAGTTTTGCAAAAAAAATCTGTTGAATAGTGTAGAATAAATATAAGTTCTTATTTTATAAATAGAAGTTTATATTGTTAACTGCTTAAACGATACAAAAAGTCTCAAGTTTTCAAAAATGTGGTATTTAAGTATATTTAAAAATAAAATAACCAGATTAAAAAAACCTGTATTGTTAAAGAAAAAAAGGAGTGAGTGTACTTGGTGTATGTGTATCACTCTGTATATCGTGGCGCCAGCACGATAATCTGTACTCTATGTACTTATATTACAATAAAATATACTCTGGCACCTAAATTTTGTTTTTTGAATTAGAGTGGAGCAATATATTTTGGTTTTATAACGATGTTTTTTGTCTGCTATAATGTTTTGGAAAAGTAACAAAATAATATTATCTCTAATCTTCTGCATCGAGAGTGGTAATAAATTTGATCTATTTGGTATTTTGAGAGTGTAAAAAGTACAAGATTTTTCACATAGTTTATCTCTATAGCTTATACTGTTTATACACTATAATGTCGTGTCGTTGACGATTTACAATTTTCTTAAACATCATTACCTAGGTAAGGATATAAATTTAGTATATCAAATATTACATATTATATTTTGTTTTTCTTCTCAATGATCTTGTGTAAATGAATTACTCGCATTACTCTGATATTTGTTACCTTGCGTATATTATATTGAAGAGCACGACTTTATTAAGACGTAAGCCCACGCTAAATTTGAAATGCCATAAATCCGTCTGGTCGTCGTTTGCTTCGATAATAAAATATAATAATATTAAATATTAATACGACGATATTCTTATATTATTAAGTTCCGCACCGACGTCAACCGTTATCGGGCATTGTATCCACGGCAAATTGTATGGTTCCGAATAATATATATAAATATAAAAAAACCATCATGCGGAAAACGTGATGATAATAAATAATAATATAATCGTCTGTCATTTATCATTAATCGCACTGCGGAAATGACAAATCTGCTCGTTGGAAGCGAGACAAGGGATGAAAGTATAATAATGTTTAACCACACAGTGATAATATATTTTATAGTTAAGTGAAAAACGTGATAAATATGCAATAATTGAATCACTCCAAAAAATAAGTGACAAGAGGTAAAATATAAGACAGTGTCAAAAATCAAAATTACTCATCTCTAACACATAATTACTACACTGCACCTAACTAAAAATAAATATCGATTTTAATACCTAATTAATATATTTTATAAAAATAATAATTAGGTACATGAATTGTTTTCGTTTTATGTGATTTTATTAATATTACGATAATGATTTATTAAAATGATAAAATAAAATGCGAAATTTAATAACAAAATTTTTAAATATATATTTTTAAATATTTTGATAAACCTTTAATTAAGTTAATAAATTTATAATGTTGTTTTATTTATTCTTAAAAATACATAATACATTTTTAAATTAGTGATCATATAATAGGTTATCATTAGGGGGGTCAAGTTTATATTCTTTTAAAATCCTTTAAATATGATGTTTTATGCCCTTAAAAATAGGCTTTTATTAAAAGAATTTCAGCTCTTTCATCCTAATAAATATTATAATATTTATAATTTAAGTTAAAATAATTCACTTTTGTCGAATATTGTTGAAAAGATAATTTTACGCGTTTAAAGGCGTACGGATTCGGGATTTCCCAGAAACAATTATAAAATTTGCCGATAGCCTTTTTGGTCCGTCGTCCCGCGTCCTTGTTTTGTACATTTATTATCTACAGTTCAGTCATTCGTTATTGTGAATTTGAGTAGGTACTAAGTATTTTACACTTACGAGTTTTATATGTCAACCGGAGGTTTTAGTTTTACTATTAAATTCGTACAATTGTTGAATTGTGTTGCTAAGTTTCGAACGGATATCCGACATTGGTAAGTAAATATGTTTTGTATTGTTCATATGTATAATATTGTATTTTTTTTTTTTATTTTATCTTAATTGCTATTATTTAACTCGCATTTTAAGTATAAATAACTGTTTAAGAAAAAGATTTGTTTTATTTGCCTACAGTAATTTTTTAAAAATATCGTATCTTCAGCTATATTCACTATTAATTTCAAAATTTCACTCGTTGACTTCTTATAGTACTTATATATGTTCGCCCTTTTCTTCATTTGCAAACTTTAAAAAGCGTACCTATCTAATTTTAATCTACAAAAAAAGAAAATAATCGAAATTTACCGAAATTTACCTTTAAATTACAGCTCTACTTTTATCAAGTAGCTACGAAAATAATTATTATATTGATAATAATTATTTAAAAGTTACCAATAAAGTGGAAAGTAACTTTGATTCTCAATAAAAAAATAAAAAATATTATTACTACAGTGCTGTAATACATTATAAGGAAATACTAGATTTTGAGAATAAAGACCGTTTAAAGTTAAAAAATTATATGTTAGCAGTGAATATAGTTAGGCATTTAATTAAAATGGATGAAACAAAATGATTATTTTGAAAATGTAAAACAATTTATTAGAAAATCCGAAATCTATACGTAATGATATTATGTTAGTTGTAAATATAACTATTAGCATTTTAAGCGTCAAGCCGTCAATTCGAATAATTCAAAAACTTATTCCATTATATAATGTAAAAAACCAAATTTTAGCTCAGAACTGTTTTTTGTTTGATTTGTTTTGATTTGCCGTTATTAGATGATATATAATATGCATAATATAGTGTATGGTACACTGTATGGTCTGTATGTGTACCTATGTACAGTGTAAAAATCTTGTAAATAGCAGGATTGTCGTCATGTATCACATATTGCTGATAACATATTTTCACTTCACATTTTTCTTGATACTTTATTTATTTTCTTTTTTTTTAGTAAAAGTATTTAAAAAATGTTTTGAATATCGTATCGTATAGTCAGTTAGTAATGAAACGACGTTCCGTAAGAATTGAGCCATTAATATTATAGTGGAACCTATCGAGTTAGTATTTTGATACGAAAATCATGTTTTTGCAGCTAACGAAGCTCGAGGACGTTGGGTGAACTATGGACGTTTAAAGCATTTTTTTTCACGGTTGTTTATCATTGTTACCTATCGCGCCCTCACGCATTTGAACGCATCATTTGGCCGCTATTATATACCTACTGATTCGCATATTATAATAATAATCGTGTGTGGGCAGCGGGTGGGCCGATTTGCACCGCGATGTACGCGGCATTAAACTGTATAGTATTATATGATAATATACCCATGTTTATAATAATATTATGTTTTCTTTCGCTTTTTCCGCAATCACGACGCACAATATTATTAAGAAACGCGTATTATGTTATCATAATATGCTACATCAAATCGGTATTGTACTACGCCGAAAATGTAAGTATAATCATAAATAGTGTGTAAACAAGCGATCGGCGTAAACCGCGCGAATCGGCAAAAAAAAAAAAATGACCCTCGGATAACAATCGGCCCGTAATTACGTTAGGTTAACAGAACAATATATTTTAATAATGGATAATAATACGCCGAATTCGTATAAATTATACAACAATAATAAGTAATTATTATTATACGTCATGTGACACGGTAGACTTCACAACGCCTTTGAGTAAATAAGCACAGTCGATAATGTCGTCATTGTATAAAATATAAATATAATACAATACAATACAAAAATAATTATGTGTTATATAATCTAATAAAATATATAAAAAAAAATGTTGAGGCTGGACATTGACGAATCAAAAAGTTGACGTTCAATTACTTTTATTTGAATTACGTAACAAATCACTTTTATTTTTAAAGTTACTTCAATCCTAAAGGCTAAAGAGTTAAATAAATTATTTGCCAAATAAGCCGTCACTACAACCGCAAGATTAATATAAATTAATTCCCTTTTTTTTCCAGTTATGTCATATCGTTTTTTTTTATACATTATTAATTAATTTTTTTTTTTTAATTGAAAGATTAATAGTTTACCTTAACATTATAAATAGTTAATACCTATAATCTTATTATGATATCTAATAAAGTTCTATATCATAGGATGGCCTCCCTTTCTATTATTTTTTCGGTCGATTTCTCATCTATGCATTATATTTACTATATCTTCTATGAATATTTTTGTTTTCATGCGTGAACAATTTTATTAGATTTTCTTAAACAGCGTTTTAGCATACAGGTTTTACGTAAATATTCAAAGTTGGAAAAAAATTCAACTGATTTTTAATTCCTTCTTGACTTACATTAATTTTTTTTCATTTGACTTATCGTAACTTTTACAATTAGAAAAAAGAAACTTTTGACTTTTGCATACTTTTTTCTATGATGACTTAAAAAAAAAATAGATATCTTGTCCGGCCTTGGTAAAGGTCAAAATCGACACACAACAATATTGTAATAGGTGATAAAATCGTCCTCGCCGTCGTCGCGGTCGTACACATTATATATTATTATTACGGTATCGCAGTCGCGTTCAAGGCGATCCCGCCGCGGCAGTATTACGTCTAACGCTTTTTCAGCAGCATGATAATGTAATTCGCCCGAAACCGCATCGTGTAATACATTATATTTATACACAGAAATATAATTTATATAATATTACGGCTATCGTTTGTGTATATTTTGAATATTTTTTTCTGTAATTCGATAAACTGTTGGCGCATATTTTGTTATAAAGGTCATGGCAATAGTTTGCGCGCATTTTAAACTACGTTTCACTCGAAGGCCAGCATATAAATCGAACATTTTAGTAGCAAACCGTTCACACATTTGAAATAAAATTATGGTAATAATTATTGTTTTTAGATACTATTCTAACTATAGTTTAAATTTCAACCACGATACAACGATATAAGACATGTTTAATATTATACATAATACATATATAAAATAATATTCCTACTTTAATATTATTTGTGCTTTAATCCAAATATAATTTTGTTTACATATAATATATTACTTATTGATTATTATTAAATATTCCTATTTTAATTATTTATGCTTTAATCTAAATATAATTTTGTTTTCATATATATTACCTATTTATTATAAAATAATCTACACGTCATACTTTATTTTATATTATAGCTAATCATAACTGAAATTATTCTATAACACGTTTTATAATTATTATACACGCGTGTGTAACTTTGTAACATTGTGTGATTATCGATATTAAATTAATGATTACATTTTGTTATAATTACATAATAATATATTACATTGATTCAATTTTATTTTGTACTTGCATAAACAGTTAGTTAGATTTTTCAATATTTTTGCACAAACAAGTCTATTGACTTTTAGGTAAAATGTCCTTATAGGCGGGTTATGCGCAAACAGTAAGTTGTAGTAGTCGAAGTCCGAAGAATAAATCGAATGATATATTAAATTAAAACTCAAGTGATTACCTAAATGTAGAGTTATTATACTGTTTTTAAAAATTTTAATATAGAAATAGTAATTGTATTTTCTTTAGTGCGTAATATAGTAATAAATGTACTAATTTTTTTGTCTTAATTCAAAGTGTAACTATAATATAAAGTTGCTACGTATGTCAAGTCTATTATGCGATATCCATACTCCAACCTAAGGAAATAATTTAGTAAAACAGAATATTAAAATAAAAATAACTTAGATATTGACGATGTACGTACATCGTACGTATATTTTAGGTATAATAACACATTGATGAGCATAATTAACGTGTTGCGTGCGATGACGGGTTATACTTAAATCCTAACTCGTAACAATAGAGCGGTGAGGCTAACTACTGCACCAGCCAAACGGAACGTTCGCATATTATATTATTATTATTATATATAAAATATACATACATGAAGTAATACGATAATGACATTGACATCGCCATAACTTTCCGCTAAGGTTCGTAGAACTCGGACGTGTCGAAAACCTACACTCTCTATGAAACACACTCGTGACGTGTTATAATATATTTGAATATTAAGCTACAGCTTGTGTTCATAACATATTATTATTAATATTGTTATTATATATCATTATATATTATGATCAAAGCCTGATTTAAAAAATATATGTGGCCCTGGAAAAAAAATATAATAAATTATTAGGCCAATAATGTAAGTGAATAATACATTGGACAATAAGTATACATAAATATAAAAACAAATATATTTCAAATTATTCCACTTTATTCAGTAAAATGGACTATATATAATTATAATATACGAATAAGAAATTATAAAATACACTTTAAATACCAACTTTAGAAACCATTTTTTTATATCGATATAAAAATATCAAATGTATTATTGGGCATTTTTATCCTGACCTTTAGTTTAACAAATTCATCTATAACTACTATTTTTTTCAGCCAAGTGATAATCTCAATCTATTTTATTTTATTTATTATTTAAAAAAATGAAAATTATTTTTCATTAGTACAATAAATTAGTTACTGGCATCGTTAAAACTTGCAAATATACATATATTTTTAAATGTATTTGATATTTTGATTTAGGTATGTCTTATAGATTTTAATTTGTCGAACTGAGTTATTTTTGCGTTTATATTGGTAGACGAAATAAGACTTCAAAGTTCTATCAATTTTTCTTCACTCGGCTTCAAAATCAATTTAATTTTTATATAGCGACACAACGTACCTATTTTTTAACATGCACAGACCATTGCAGTTCATAGTCTTGATGTACAATCATCATACAAGCATTTTTTATCTTATATAATATTATATACATATTATATAAACGCTTTTGAAATGAAAAATATTATTTTTATTTTAACAAAAATCACTTTCAATGTCAGTGTTAGACAGCGTTGGGCAGCTTGGTCACATGGATTCCGGACAGATGTCTATACTATTTTGTAATCGCATAAATAGGGTTTTGTAGTACCTATGTGGCTATGTATAAATAATTATATGTTTAACTGATTTTATTGGACTCGTTTCGTGTTGTGTACCTGTACTATACATTATGGCAGCTCGTCTGCTGTAGGTATATCTAATAAATATAATACAGTGCACCGTTGATGAGACTGAACAGGTGTCGTATAATAATATTATTACAGTATAATATGACGTACATAATAAAAGTAAAACTCGATGCCCTCAGGTCGCAGCGTTCGGGAGTAGAGGCGAAGGACGATTCTGGATGTACCGTATCCATGATAGCAGTATAGGTATAATAATAATAAATATATTATATTAGTCGTCACATATCGTACTATGATCGCCAATAGGTTTTTCATCAATACTACTTTTTTTCTTGATATTTTTGGAGTAAGTATGAAATGTGCGTCTCTCCATGTCCCCGCCAATACGATTAGATTGCAATGATTGCATACAAAATTATTAAAACTCTTAAGTCTCAATAATATAATATTTTGGTTTACACAAACTTTTTAGTACCTAGTAAACGGGGTAGACGGTTCGACGATTGTAGACAAAGATAAATAATATTGCGAAGGAACATGTAGGGTTGTATTATTATGATTATGTAGATGTATAAATATGTCAATATAAACATAGGTACCTACTATTGTGTACATTATTATTGGTCGGTTGGTGCCGTTTGTCATGTTTACAAATATTATTTACTATTGCTTGTTCCAACGATAATACTTTTAACTTAAACTAAAACATAAATATAAATGTATACACAATATAATATAGTCGTAGTGCAAGGTAAATGGAAGGGAGGATTTTCGTGTGTCAAAACTACCCCTTTCCAAGAGTTAAATTATTTCTTTAATTTCTTTGTACCTACTTATAGCCTATAGGAGCTTAAAAAAAGTTTTCACACTTTCTATGTAGGTAGATATTCGCAATACCGTTATGAGTATTGAAGAAGAAATAGTTTCATTTCATATACCTATAAAACAAAACAATTATCCTGTAAATTATCTTGCAGGACACTCGCACCACTCGCACTCGCACAATAATTAATCGTATTTAAACATACTATATTTCACGCTCGTGTAACAAATATCGTAAACACCGTAGCAGCGGTCATATAGGGAATAACAATTATTATAAATACTATATTGAGTATATCGTATAATATATTATTGTAATATAATCGTATTACGCCATGTTATCAAAAATAACGGATATAAGATAAATTACAATATATATTTGTATAGAATTATTTTGTAGCATAATTTTATTGATACGAGCGTAAATAACTCTATTATTATCTGTTTAAATAATAATTTCGTCTTAATAACACGGAATCGGCTGAATAACACGCAATAATATTAACTCATTTCTTGTACCCACTACAGCAGATTTTTCACTCGATCGTCTTATCATGGTATCGTTTGACGTTTTGAACAACAACGCTGTTTGCTCCGGGCATAGACAGGTGTGTACTACAATAATATAATGTATGCTAAAGATTTTTTGGATTGTTATAACTGCTATTATTCAATTGTTTGTGTTTAAGAGGATTCCCTAATAAGATTATTTGGCATTAAAATAAATTGCGTCTTCCCATCGTGTTCAGGTGTTCGTGTGACATTTCCATAAACCGTCATCCTTATACAAAACCACACGAAAATTTACTCCCTACTCGCACTATGGCTACCGCAGTTAAAGTAAAGAAAACAATGTGTCTTTATTTTTATTTCGGTTATTTCGAATGAAGCGAGAGAAACGTGAAACATTAATATATGACACCATTTATTTTAACAGCAGCTAGGGGGAGTGACTCTCTGAGTGTAATGACGATATCTCAAAGTTAATATTTTGTCTGCTTTTAAATATTTTCATTCCAACATGATATATAAGTAGGTATAGATAACAGATCGTTGTATTTTGATTATGGCTAGAAATACGGAATCGACAACAGTAGTGATGGTAAGGCGACCTCTTGGCGAGATAATCATTTTACATGTCTCAAAATATTATAATATATTTATACGACGTAATATTATGTTGGACATTGGTTACAAAAAATCCGGATTTTTTGAATATTTAGAAATCTGGATTATCGAAATTCTTTTAAAATAGTAATTTATTCGGTTATTCGGATTTTGCAAGATTTTTTTTGTACAGTTTTCAGGCCTTGGGGATTATTTATTTTAGTATTATCACCAAAAAAAATATAAATACTTAATTATTAGTCGGATAATCTTGTATGCAAATGTGATTATTCGTTTTTATATTGATAATTATCGTAATTATTATTAGGGTACTTTACAACGTACTCATATATCTACTGCTGTACAACTGGAATTTGAGTCGTTAGTCAGCGTTTAAATTACCTACAAAAATATTCGAAAATAACGTAATGATTCCGAATCTGCGTTTAATTTTCATTTGGTATTTCTAACATCAAAATGAATAAAGTTCTGAGTTCCTACTAAAACGGCAATACATATTTAAAACTCATTTTAAGCTTCACGGTCTCTACATTACAATATCTCAAAATATGTTTTTTATTTGTGTGTGTATGTGTGTTATATATTAAGCCTTATGTACACTTATATTTATATAATATGTTATCTGTATGCTGTATCGACAAGTGATAACCATTTTGGGGGTAGAATATTTTAATTTCGAATTAAATCGAAAATAGTATTGCATTATAATATGTGTAGTAATCTATACCGATTTACTTTTTGGTATGAGAAATAGTATAATTATTAGAGAAATATAGGACAAGTACATTTACTCGGTAAGCTTTAACTTTTAAGTACTCAGCGTTTTATTACAGGTTCATTTTATATCGTGTGAACTCGTGACCCATGCACGTAGCCCCCGACGTGTGTTATACTCGTAATTGATAACCAGCTATATGTAGATTTTAGATTTGTTCAATAATTACGGTTATGACGACGTGTGTTATTTTATTTATAACAATATTAACATTAACGTTTTAAGTGTTTACGATATACAGTTACTGAAAAAACATATTTCATAGGTGAGAACCGCGGCATAAGACGTATGGAAAAGTTGTTTTAAGGCGTCTAATTATATTGTTTTATAATATTTTACTAGGTAGGTACCTATTATGACTATTGCGTGTAACCTAAAGCCGTAGTTCTTAGCAAAGCGAAGAATGTACTGGTCTCACTGACTGTATGCGCATAGATATGTAATTTTTTTTTAAACCGATCAAAGTGTTAGATGTAGCCGTGTGGCACCTCAACTGAATTCAGACATTTTAATCTAGTCGTAGTAAATCAGATAGGTAAGCTCGCATATTTAATTACGTCTTAAGTCGTCCGTTTTTCAATTTTCTCAGTATAATTCCCGGTGCGTATAAAAATATAGTCTGTGAAATATAATACGTCGGTCATTATATAGTAGAAAAATCCTGCTTACGTTTGAACCCGTTTCAGACCAACCTGTAGTAGGCGTACTTATATACTTTGCACTCGTGGTTTCCGACGGAATAAGGATAACCGTCGGCGTAATATAGTTGATGTTACTCATAGTTTTATCGTCGGCAATAATTGTCATTATTACTAAACTAGACTTTCGAGTTTTTTTTTTCAAATCATTTCAAACTTAGGTATCTTGCCCGCTCGCGACTAATTGGTACATTCCTTTCGTCAGACGTACAAAATTATTTCTGCTGATTGATGGACGTTATGTAACGCGCACTGCAGTGTCCGGATACCCGTAGTTCCGCCGTTGAGTATAATCGGGTAAAGCGACTATCCCAACTCCAATATTATGGTCTCGACTGGAGTGATATGTATAAATGCGATGCCCGTTTGATCCGTTTATATTATTATAACAGTGAGCTTTAAATCACAAAAGATTATCTATATAATACGGACGTGGGCGTGTAATAAGTCAAGTGGAGTGGTATTATTTTAATCAAAAATATACATATCTACTTACTTACCATAACACGAGTACAAACCATAATGTTATAGTCAAAAGTATGGTTTATATAAAATGATATAATATTTTGTTCATTGTCCGTTCAACAATAATATTCGAATACAGGTCAACGTTATAACACATAGCCATAGGTTAGGTATTACTATTTGGTATTGCATTGTTATTCGTAGGAAGTCCGTCTCGTCATTGTTACAAAAATAATAACAAATTGTGTTCCTGTAGCGTCTATAATACGTGTACGAAAAAAGTCATAATAATAATATGATGTCTTATAAAATCGTATTATTTCGATAATCCATATAATATGTCAGTTGTAATGTTTTGACACAGTGTTGAAAAATTACGAACACACACGCAACTACGCGCGTATTACGGTGAACGCGTTAATCCGTTTTATATTATAAAATGCCACGTATAAACGACGGTTTTGCTAAAAAAAAAAAAATTTACGATTTATAGCGTCGGTGTTTATCGTAATTTGTAGTGTATTGTGTATTGGTAATCTTTTTGGCGCTAATACAACGGCCGACATTTCGTTACGGTCGACATAATATAATACATTATATTATGTTACACTTGCTCGGTAAGGATATAACATAGAATTTCGTTTTTAAAGTGGTTAAGACAAAAAAAAAACAACACATAGCTCGTATATCATTGCGGTTTATGGTCAATAAAACAACAATAACAAAAAATCACGGACCCTGCTGCTCTAACAGACGAGACACATTTTTTGCTTTCGTCCGCGTGAGATTTTACTTTCCTTTTCGTATTTTTTTTTGCTACTTTTTTTTCGACCGATATAAATACTACAAGAATGTTTCGAACGAAAAAAAAACAGGAGTAAAAAGGATAATGCATTACTGAGGGGTTTATTGACTATATTTTTTTTAAATATTATTTTATATGTATGTATTTTATTATTTAAACATATATTTCCAAGAACTATTATAGAGAATGACTAAACCATGACAAATCGATATTTTTTTTTGTGCCTAATGCGTGGGAGACAAAAATAACACACAAGAAGATTTACCAACCACGCTCACCCCTTTTTCGTCTTTTAATAATGAATTTATTCATTTTCTAAATTTTCCTGTGTGTATTTAAAAATCATAATATTTATTCATTTAAAATACTATAATATTTTTTTACATTTAATATTTATTGATTATCGAATGGACGCAATGATAATTCAAACATTAATTTTAAAATAAGAATCACTTTATTATATTTTATTCTGTAAATTTTGATGCGTTTAATTAAATTTTCAACTTTTATTTTCTGAGTTATTAAACTTAATTTATTAAAAATAATAGTCCGTATAATAAATATTTGTACGTACTTTAATATAAAATATGTGTACATAATATTGCTCTAGTGAACAATTTATGAAAACGATTTTAGTAAAATAATAATAATTACTTTAACTTTTGAATCATTACACGCCAAATAAGCCATAGGAGCTTATTATCATGGACTATAATATTTTCCTTAGTATTTAAGTTTAATAAAAATGTATCGGTACATTTTTGTTCAAATTTAATTTTGTTAACTTAAAAAGCTTAGAAAAATAATTTTCTAAACTATTATTAATGATGAAAGGTGGTTTTTTTTTTGTTAAAAATAGAATAATAATAATAATAAAGTTGTATAACCTCAGGGTCTTTGGTAAATTTCATTAAAATATGGTCATGTACTCATAAACTAGGTATAAAGTATACTAATAAAGTAATATTTTTATATTTAACTTGTGCATAATTATCTACATAGAAATTTATTTTATCACCTATGGAATTTATATTATCATTATGAAAATATATGAAAATATATTTATAATGTAATGTAGCTTACACAATAATACACAGAAAGTATAAAATATTAATAAATTATTATTATACAGCCATTAGCAGTGTTATAAGAAATACATTTAAAATTGTATTTAAATACAGATTATCTGATTATATAAATACATCCATTCGAAATAAATCAATTTAAAATAAATTTTAAATAGTTCTAAGAGCAAAATGTGAATAGGTTTATCGACATGGCGTATTTAAATAGTTTTCAATTACATTTTTATAGTATATTTTTTTAATTTTATCTATTCGAGTAAGAAGACATTAATTCACATCTAATAGTATTATCAGAATTTATAACTTTGTAAATACAATATAAATGAAAATAAATAAAAACAATTAGGTATATAATAGTATAAAATATTTGATTTTTGTTAGGAATACTATATAATGATTAACAAATTAGAAATATGACGATTAATTCTATTGAATTTTGAAAAGTATTCTATTGAAAGATATAAACGCCCCAGTTAGTATTCAAAGCGTAAACACATTTGCTCGAATACTTTACCAGACTTGCCATTACTTATATACCTATAGAGTATAGGTAGTTAGACGGTTATTACTTTTTACATAATATGACTTATAAGTTGTGTGTACAGTTAACAAAAATAATAAGCAGTCGATCGTTATAATTGAAAAAAAAATACATTTATACACATAATTATATAATACACGTACTTATACTATGAGGTAGTTATAATATAACTATTCGCCTATGTATATACAGGTACATGAAATTAGTATTTCGTTTTGCGAGACGCACATTGTGTATTATAGGGCTAATAGACAGAACACTGTGCGCAACAGTACCTATAGGTACTACCTATATAAGCAGAAATACTTAATTATAATAACGAGACCAGCAGACCAATATAATACTATATATTATTATGTGTACATATTATAATATAATATGTATAATATTATATTGTGTATAAATAGGTGCACGAGAAGTCGAGAACCCACCCATCTGGTCCTTAACAACCACTGCAGCGGCAGCAGCAGCAGATGAATATAAGATAACATCCTCGTTTGTTTACAATATTCTCCGGAGCGAACTCGGATTTCTCTGTACACACACTCACGAGATATTACAATACCTGCGTCGAGTGTCTCTCTCCTATATATATATATATTATTATCCATTAATATATATAATAGTACGCCTCTACAAAATTGTTGGACGACAGCGTACGGTACGATAGATGCGACGGACACGGACTTATAGTGCGTCTTACAAAACGTATATATATATATAGATATATATAGCGTAGTACATATGCATAAAAATCTATGCTGGCAGAGTTGAACCTGTTGTATAGGGTTGATGCTGTATACACAATACACCCCGTCCCATCAGCGCCGCCGCCGCACAAAGGTGACTCGACGAAAAAAAAAATGAAACGGCACGTTAATAATGGTCTTTCCGAGAAAATATCTGCGGTGTGTTTTATCGCATCAACTGTTACGATAATAATTCGCACGATGGCCGCCGAGTGGCCATGCCTCGGTAAACTGCGACGACGACGACGTCTTATGCGGCCCGCGATGTCCGATTTTTATATTATACAATTATAGCGGTATAGGTAGTATTAAATAGACGAGCGTGAAAAATCGTTCGGTTTCTTATGTTTTTGCCGGTCGAACGCCGCCTGTTTTTTTTTCATTAGGGTCCATAACTAAGTGGAAAAAAAAACCGATAAATATATTGGCTGGTACGTCCGGCGGTACAGATTTAAATTTGAAAAATAAATCGATTTCGCTATAGCCACTATGATGTCAGAGTAAAAATTTAATACCTATTTTATGTATTAATAGTGTAATATTACAATAAGTACTATAATAATCAATGCATATAAAGATTTTTCTTCATACCATGACTACGCTTTTCAGATCAAATCATTTTCAACAAATATTCGGTTTTAGAAGATACTTTGAAATAATAACTAATAAATTTACTTGAATAGTAAATATAATGCCTATAATATTATGTACAAAAGTTTTATTTTCCGAGCTCAACTGATATTACATAACTTTGAATAAAAAATTATTTTTAGAAACCTGGGGAAGACGATAATAAACACGTTCATAAAATATATCATTATATACCGTTAAACCTTAAACAAGACATAATATTTTTAACAATAATTACAATAGGTATGTCGTGTATGCATATTATTAATTATAAAGTTATATTTTTAATAAAACGCCAGTTCAATAAACCAAACCTGTATTAATATAATCATAGAAATAGAAAAGGTTTTTAAAGCACGTCAAAAGTATTTTATGAGTATTTTAAGAAACCAGTTGTTCTATTTTAACTTGTGTCATCATCTTGGGCTGTTTTTCTATCTGTTTAACGTTCACAAAGTAATAATTCATCTACCTACACACAGTGTGTTATGATTTAATTTTAGTATTATTGATATGTTTTTTTCCTATTTTTTACATAGACATACCACATATCCACAACAACAGTTTTATATGTCGACAGAATATTATTCATGATTTTAAATTTGTACAGTCTATAATATAGTGATAGAATGATGTATAGAGTCTGCAATACACATTACTAACTTTGGTAAGTATATGAAAATCGAAATCATCAATAAGCAACAAAATCAGTTACAAGAGTACCTATATCATGTGATATATCCTATAAATTATAAGAGGTATATTATTTTTATAATTTTAAGCTGATTTTTATACCGTAAAAGTATCATTGTTATTGTTTCAAATAAAAAAATTATCAATGTTGGGCATAAACGAGTTACTCACTGCAATGCTCTAGAATTATGCATACGTAGTAAATATTTACTGTTAAACTATTTCATTGTTTAGATTATGCGCATATTATCTATTTTCAATTATTCGTATTATTTATTTTATAAATAACTAATCAACAGTTATAGTTCTCGATAAACTAAGTGAACTCATAAAATATTGATTTTAAAATTTTGCGTAGTGTTGGTTAAATTGCAGTAAATAGTGTAAAAACTGTTCATATTAATATTCAAGCTATATGTTATTTTATGGCTTAATATAACTATTTATTTAAATAATGAAAAAAATAGTTCAATTTAACGGTTAATTTCTATTTAACTCTTAATTACATTAAAAAAAAAATCATCATAACTTGACCAGTCTGTTATATTAATAATAAAAAAGGTAAACTTCTTATAATTTTTAAACACGGACTTTAGACAGAAAGCCAATGTTACTTTTTATTTAGGCAAAATCATTCTTGTGTTAGTCGTACGCTCAAATAATTCCATATCGTTTTTAAATACAATTTTTATTAGGAATATTTTATGGAATTTTCTTTGTTATATAATATTATATTATAAAATTTGTTATACTAAAATTAAATACACTGCAAATATGCAACAAAGAATAGATATTAAATAAAAATAAAAATAATAAAAATTTATAAATATTGGGCTATTAGTTAAATAGGTAGTTATTATTTATACTATGTAAATTATAAATTTAATGTGCTTATGCACAACATTGATGTACCTCGCAAGATGTTAAAACAAATTTGTATTTTACATTTTACATTTTATGACTTACCAAAAAAAAAAAATTATGTATTTTTGGAATTTCCAAGGCTATCCGAGACCTTGTAATAAGTTATAATTGCTTGTTAACCACTAATATTTTCAAAAACATTAATACTACTTTTTGAACAAAACACCTTGTACTCGTATTAAACTTGAATCTTTCAGAAAAAAAAACAACTATGTTTTTGATTTAAACCAACTTCATCGACTTTTTATTTCGTATTTCTATCACAATTTTAAAAATAACTGTCGAATTTCGTAGTTTATATGGGACGTTTGTTGCAAAATAAATACTCTTCATGAATAAAGTCAAAAAGTGGTATTGGTTTTAAATTAAACACATTCGCATTGTTTTCATTACTATATAAATCTGTTTCCGGTAAGCAACGGAAGCCACATGGAAATTTGAAATTGAAATTCGCAGAACACCTGATGCGAATAGCCAATTGTCGCTATTACTTATTGTCAGGACAATCGGTTAAATAGATAGATAATTAAAATACGATTTAGAGTAGCTGACCTAATTAAAACATTTATCAGATTTAAACATACGAATTCAAAACTAACGAAATTATTTAAATACCTACGCATAGTATCATTTGATCTTTTAATTAAAAGCTTGTAGGTATGCATTAACGTGTTTTCCTAAGCGTGAATATTATTGCTTTTAAATTATAAAACAGCTACACCTATAATGATCTGCAGGACTGTGAATTTATCAATTTTTGCAGATAAATTTCATTACGTATTCAAAAGAAGAGCAAGAAGAATTTGATTCCAGAGTTGCTGTTCTGACTAATCAGACCAATATTCATAAAATAATTTATTTCGTACACAATTTTGCGTGTATTGAAATTTTGGAACCATATTTGCTATTGCTAAGTGTTTTATTATTTCTTAGGTTTTTAGTGCATTGCATTTTAGTCTTTTTGATCGCTTTTCAATCCGTTAGCAAGGTACACTACTCTTATATACTGATTTATTATAATACATTATTTATACGAAATGATTTATCAAGCATGTTCAGTACTATTTTCTTCAATAATGCAATTATTCAATATAAATTTCTATTTTTTTTTCAATCAAAATCTCTTTTCTACTGTAAACTATTTAGTTAATAATTTTTCTGAAAACATTGATGCGTCAAAATCAAAATGTTCGGTTATTTAACTTTGTGCGACTTCTATTGATGCAGGTACCGGCATTTACAAATTGTAAAAACGATTCAAATATGATTTAAACATTATATACTCGTAGAACCTGCAATTAGAAAATACGATGGTCATTGAGTATATATCGTATTAAAAATAACAAAAATCAGAATTTGAATATAATATTCAGTATCGAAGTAAAACATGTGGGGATTAACATGATGGTCGATGAATCGTAAGTATAATACGTATATTATTGACCGTGTTATTAGAAAGACAGTATGAATGTATTTTGTCGTTCACGCTCTTTGGTCTGCAAATTTTGAAATCGTACCGTACAGCTATTGTACTTGTGAACACTATATTATTATTGTCGTTTGGTTCTACATAATATCGGTCCTGCCCGAACACGTGAGCCGTGTGCACGCAGTAAGTACTCGTGCATGTGAACTGTGCACGGACATTTTTTCAGTCGAATTTCGTCTGCGATTCATATATGCACGCATATGCATCGCCGCTTTCCACCTTAACGACCCATAAACTACGGCGTTTACGACCGGGTGACTATACATATACGCATCAATATTACTATTATTATTATTATTGTTATTATTATATATGCGTATAGGCAATAGAATAAACTGTACAAACGGCGTACATAATGTAATAATATACGGTCAACGTGTGCTGCAAAACGCCAAAGGATATGATGTATACAATATTATACCAGACGCGGCGCTGCACAAAACGTCTGCGTACGTCGTAACGCGCGCACACCCCACACATTGTGTCTCAAGTCTCGAGAGTAGAAAGTGTCCGGAACGCTGTAATAATAATATAATACGTTATATTTATTATTTACTCATATATTGTGCTTATACATATATTATATACATATAATATTATATATTGTTAACGTTTTGAGAATCATCATTATCGCAAAAGAATTGTATTATACGGAACAATATATAAACATAGGCACATCGTATTGTTTCGTTTAATACGCGCGGGATGAGTTTCATTGTCCGCGGTGAGGAAACATTTATTATGAAATATCATTATGTATTTACTTAAATAATGTAGCCCTCGTTTTTGTCATGATATTATTATTATTATTTTTTTTTTTAATAAAAATTCGCATCAATATATAGAGACGTGTATGACACTACTCTCTGTGTCTATAATACCCTTTAAGCCACTTCCTTATATCAGTATAGTGAGAAAAAAATTCATAACATTTTTTAGCAATACATTTTCTTTATTTTTATAAAATTGCAGTTTGGTAGTTATTTTATTTTTATTCAACAAAAAATTTGAAGACATATATATGAAATACAGTAAACATATATACAGGATGTTTTTAGTTTAAAAATTAATTTTTCAAAGACCAGTATTATTATAGACTTATTATTTTGAATTTAACGTTTTTCAGAAATAAAATTAAACCATTTAAAATAACTTTAATTCTTGTAAGCTGAAAATATCTAATTTAATACTCGGCATCTCGTGCTATTATATCACATCTTACATTCTTACGATTTAATAAACCTCAATATGGTTTTAATATAACTTAATATCTGCTATCTATTCTGCAGTATAATAGGCACATGCATTTGATAAGAATAAAAACTAATTGTGAAATATTCTATTCGGTGTATTATATAATAATTATTGTAGGTACATCCATGTTTCTATATTTCATATTTGATAAACTTTTGTCTGCTGTCTGCTGTAGAGTGTGTATTTTTGTCATCTTTATATCGTTGGCCTACAACTTAAATTTACCTTTAAACTATAACTTTTTGTATTTTAAAAATGTAAGTCATTTTACCCAAACATTTTTCTTATAAAATTACATTAGGTGTATTAGTTGGTATTTATAATAAGTATTCTAGTTTTTTACATTGGTTAAATATATAGGTAACATAAAGGTATACGTTTTATAAGTAATATAATATTCAACATTTCTACGAGTCTCGGATTTTCGTTACATTTTAATTTTATAGTTCATTAAAGCCGCAGCTGCGGCAAATCGGTAAACATTTTTATTCAAAAATGTTATTTTAATCATTAAATGTTTGTATTATAGTGCAATATATTTAGCTAAATCAAAATTTAAGATTTAAGGAAGGTATTATAGTTTCTATAACATACTTACCAATTTGAAGTTGAAGACTTGAAGGAATAAGAAGGGTAAATTTGAGTCTATCCATAGGTATTTTGATTTTTACGATTTCTAAGTATATTTCCAAGTTGTGTTTTTAAAATAATTAGTAGGTGCACATAAAAACCTCATCGTAAAAACGTTGTTTGGTTAGACATTTAAGACCATGATATTTTGATATCATGTGCCAATTTAGGTACCAAAAACAACTCATTCATGCTATACCGATCCATTACTAAATAAATTATCTTTCAAATGCTTATAAAGGGCGTTTTCAAATCTAGTGTGTGTGTGTACATAGTATGTGATATATACCTATTACGCGCACCAATGAAGTTATCAAGTTACACAATTTAAATAATTTTTTTAATCACCAATGTTTTATATAAATATATTTGTATGGTAATTAGAGTTATAATTTCCCCGTACCAGAATTTTCACATAGATCATAATGGTCACAATGTAATTTTTAAAATTGTTTATTGGGCAAATATAGCTTATTACCTAGGTACGTTAAAATATGTTTTTTTATTAATTAAAATTCATTAAAAAAAAATATCTTTTCGTGATTGTCGTATAAAAAGTTGACATTTTCATTCGAGTAAACTTTTGAAATTCTTTTTTAATCTTACTCACCTTTTTCCCAAACCACCCTTAAAAGTATACTAAAAATTCTACACTATCTACAATTCTTAAACATTGTATTTAATTACGTTTTAATTTTACACATTTTTTCTACATTGCATGTGTATAAATATTATGCGAAAATCGCTATAGCATAATATGTAATTCTGGTCGTTCTGTATATTATGTACTCTAGTACGACTGACGAGACGTTCCTATAGTAAAGGTAATATTTATTACATTATTACACGAGACTGAATTCAGTGAAAGCACATTATTATAATCATCGATGAGGCGACAATGGCATTAGCCTTGGGATGTACAAATTCATTAAATGGTCGCAGTTATGTAAACTGATTTCCTATCACCTTCGGCTGGTGCGCTGAATTATTATACTTATTATACACCTAATTTACAGTATACAATCAACCTATACTTTTTTTTGGGTCAATTTGTGATTTTACTTAAGAATCTTAAGAACTTTGTTGTAACCCGGTGTTTTCCTATTTATTCATCTTGAACTGTTTGGAAACTGTATACTAGTCATACCTATAAGTTATTTTATTATATCCGTACTATTTTATTGTTTTTATCAATTAACATATTTTAGATATTTTTCTGTTTTTGCCTTTTCACGAAGATTCTGCATGGTAAACAACAAATAGTTGTCTTTTCCTGTTTACCATCTCACATGCATCCGGGAACTACGACATATTTTTCTGTACCTATAAAAAGGGTCGTAGTTACTATTTAGAATTAGACATGATTTAACCATAATTATGCATAGACCAGTGCAATTGTTCTAACCTATAACGACTTATAGGGCTATTTTGTTACTTTTCTCAGTAAATAAACTTTACCTTTTAACTTTATTAAGTGTTGTTTATTTACTACAAACCTCTCATCACCGAAGCGGACCTACGACAAAATGGACCTCGTCGTTAAATCGTGCTAAATCAATCTTTATTGTGACGGGCTCACTACAATTTAAATACAATACGCTAATTAAGCATGATTGATGCATTAACCAGTATATATAAATTAAAAAAAAATACTTTTATAAATATATCATATACAAGCTGAAAATGTTTAAATTTAATGTGAATGTTTCAAAACATGAAAAATATGTCTTCGTCGTATCTAAATTATTTATGTTTTATCTATATGTTGTTACCTATAAACCATATAGAAAAATGTTGTCAATAAAACTACCATTTTGGTGCCTTTAAAGAGCATATTATAATAATTTGTATAGGTACTTATGCAGGCATTATATATTGGCATATTGGCTATATATCACTCCTATAATATTACTGTTTAAAATATATAAAATCGAAACAAGAAAATGTCAGTGTTTCGATAATATCTACGTATAGACAGAGCATATTATTATTGTAAAGCAATTTCAATATTTCTTTTCAACTATATTATTTACTCAACTAATGTACAACGGTCTACTGTTATATACGTCTCAGCGACTGTTTTCTATAATGTATAGCTGACATAGTGTAGCTCGTGGCGTGTGTGTATATTATATACTTATTAAATACGTGTATATACGCAGACGTTGTAAAAATATGTTCCGACGGATTTTAAAATTCACTCAAGTAGCCAAACAACGTATTCTCTTATTTGCGAATATTTCAAATTATTTTGAATCCAAGGACTTTTAATATTTGAATGCACACCGTCGTATGTCTACACTATTGGTAACCTATACGTAATACATTAGAGAAACATGCTATACATATTGCAATAAGTCTGTAGGTACAACTGATGAATAATACTGTTCGGAAAGATAATAATATAATACATATATTATTTATTGTATGATTAACATGTAGTGGTTTATCGAGAGGGAGGCTTTACGGCGTATACTCAAATTTTTGGTTTTTTTTTTTTTAGTGTATTACATCTAATCAAAAAATTTGTAATGACAAGCGAGTATAAAATTCTTCTGTATACCTTTAATAGAATTTTAAGTAACTCATAAAAAGTACCTATTTTATAGTTCTTTAAAATTTCTAATTTTCAAATTGGTGGGTATACCTATTTTATGTTCTAGTATTATCAGATGATAATAAAAATATATTTTAAACAGCAATTACAAAATTTAAGTCGAGAATCCATAGCCTTGACAATTCTTATTAATTTTCACCCATTTATAAAATATATAAATCATAATAATATTATATTATGTTAAATTTATAACAAATTACAATGTGTGAAAATGTCGCGGTTATATTTTTGCATCAAATAATTTAAAGTAGTCTTATTATTCATGTAATGTTTGTAGGTATAACGAAAATTGTCTATGAACATTAAAAAAAGTATTTTAAGCAATAAGTATCTAAAAACACATTTTTAAAGAAAAATTATAAGCTATATTTGTACTTAATTTGTTTAATAAGAGCTAAGAGTAAAGTTTTTTTCTATAATAAGGTTTTTACCAGTGTTTTACCTACGCAAAAATACGTTACACCCACGATTTTGTTTTTAAATACATCATTGTTTACATGCAGATATGTAGCTATTTATATTATATATACACATGCATATACGAGGGAGGTTCTAGGGAGATTTTAAGTCATATTTACGAGTTTAACGAGGGAGGTTCTAGGGAGATTTTAAGTCATATTTACGAGTTTATACATCCTGTACAGTGTACATATATTCGTTTTTTTTAAGATACATATTCTGTAGTCTTCCCGTATATAGTATTCACTTTCGATAATGTGCTGCAGCTGAGTGCACCACATTATATATGTATATTATAAGTTGCGTATGTTTTCAGAACTATAAAAACACACGTTTAAATAAAAAAAACACACATACACTAAATACTTACCCTTATAGGACGGTTTTACAATACGCTTGTATGCTATTTACAATATTTTTTTTTCGTTTGAACTATACTACAAATGTCTATAGTTGGTTATAGGTACAGTCTCAAATTCAAATAAAGGGTCCGTATTATGTATTCTTATTATTAATATATCGTGGCGTGTGGTACTAAAAATTGGGCAAAAAATGATGGAAATACACTCACCCTCGTCACCGGAAACGTGTAAACAGAAAAAGTGTCGGAGACCTGTAGGAAAAACAAGTATTAAAAAAAAACCAAAAAAAACTTTTTTCCCATGCTCTGACCATCTGAGTTATGGGTGCCGATAAAATATAAGGATGAAGGTAAAAAAAAAGTGAAATAAAGGGAAAACGATCGATATTGTATCTACTTGGTAATACGATATGCGTTCGACGAGTGTTCAGACAAAATCCATTGTTGTCTGTTTAAAATAATAAAAAAAAAATAATGTAAACAAGAAAAAAATATGGAAAGGACAATATGGGTTTTTTTTTGGCCAGTTTTCGGGAAGCATATTTTAGACATATGATTACTGTGGGACATCAGGAAGTATAGTATTTGCAAAGGCACCTTTGGTTATTTAAATAAATAAAAATAAAAAAATAAAACTGATTTATAATATATAATTATAGTGCCGATGAGCAGGTTGTCAAGGGGATTCGAAACGGAACAAACACCTGCTTTCGATTTCATGTTAAAAAAAAATCGAATAGATGTGTTAAAGGTGGTTGTCGGCGTAGGTGGTTCTCTGCAGAACGCGGTATTCACTATGTTTAATATTATGTGTTCCTATATACTGTCTCATTTGAAAATGCGACGTCATTTGCAGAAATATAATATGTACATTAACAATTTTCCGAAAATTTAAGCTCTAAGAAACTAAACAAGTCTGTGACTGCCGTGTGTAGAAACATAATCATTCTTCATATTTTATTTGTCTATTTTTTATGTTCTCGATACGTACTTAGGTAGGTTATTTTTAATTATCACGCTATAACACAGTAGGTACAAATAATTATTGTAGCAAAAAAAAATTACTGAATTATATAAGATTAAATTCAACGTACCTAAATAATTATTATGATCGCCTCGTAACTATAGAATAAAAACACAAACCTATAGTTATTGTCAGTTTATATTATAAATAAAATAAAAATCAGCTAAAAACAAAGATTGCAATTTATTGTATATTGTGATAAAATAAACGAAATAAAAAAAAATATTTATGACCACTTAAACATTTTTGTCTTACTTTGAAAATAAAATGTGCCTAAATGTTTTTTATTCTAAACTTAATTTTAAGTATATCATACTATAAATATATCACCTGATAATAATAAATTTGAATTATTTTATTTTACTGACTTTTGAACAGCTCAGCTATAAAATATTCAGACGAGAATTCGGCAATCAAATAAATGATAATATTTTTAAAAAACATTATACGATTTCCGATCATCATCTTTATGTGAGTTTAATTGTTCCAAAAACTTGAATTTGAATAAATTCATTATTAAAGGAAAATATTAAGCATGCATGAAGAATCGCGTTGTATATACAGGACTCGCGTTTTTATATAATGTCATATTATGACCCTATTAGGAGTACTAACATATTGTGTATAATACCCACTTTAAACCGAAAGTTTATACTATTTTGTTGTATAGTTACTCAAAATAGTATATGTAATATGTTTATAAAAAAAAATGCGATAATTCAGCGTAAAATATGTATTATTCAATGATATGAGATAGCAATATAACATATATTAGTATTGCAGTATAATGGCGAAAAGCAATGGAAAATAGTAGTGACGTCAACCACGGGTCACTTGTAGGTTCGTCGTGCGATCGCCTATCTCGTGTACCTAAGTATATAGGCTATACTGCAGTGTAATAATAATATTATTGTTGTGTATTATTGAGATCAGTTCACACAGTGATCTTGACTGAAGTTTATTTTCATTTGTTCTTTACAATCTGATGTGTAAATAGGGTACAGTAAAATATATTTTCAGACGCTATTTGCTCCCGTTTACTGTTCGTGTTGTTTAACGTACAATATAATATTATAATAAAATATACGCACAGTAATACGTCATTTAATATTATATATAGTTAAAAACTCGTGTTCGTAATAAATTATTCAACAGAATTCCATAAAATACTACCCCCGCCCCCCTGCCGCCCTAATATAGTTTAACAGGAAAAATGCCAATCGCGTTTAAACAAAAAAAGAACAATCTATTTAAGCATCGCTAAACAATAATAATATGACGTAAAGACAAAACAATAAAAAACAATTTCGACGGTCTGACGTACGAAATAATTTAATACACTTTCATTTTTACAATCAATACTCGGTCGTATAAATAAAATATGTACCCATGTTACAGACGCGTTTCTCTATTAATAATTTAATGAAATAAGATAGGTTTGAGGGGAATATAGCTAAGGGAGGTTTCCTATACATTGACAAATTATAACTGGCGCCGTCTAATACGCGTCTATATGACAGACGAGGCGAACTTATGATACTCGTGCCAAAGGTGGCACGTAGGCCAAGTTTTAACGATACGCGATAATATTATGTTTATTTAATTATATTTAAGCCTTGCATTTTATGAAAAAAAAAATTATTTTTAAAAAATAAAGTTTCCAATTATAAAGCTTGAAACTCATTATTTTCACACATAATGTTTTTTATATTACTTTGAAAAAAAAAATGGCTCATTCCACGTAATTTAAATATTCGTGTAAAATATTATACTCAAGAAAATTTATAGATTTAAAATTAAATAACAAGAATAATACATTATCGTCCAAACTATAACACGCACTGCAAATTATTTAAAAAAAATTTAGTGAACCTATTTTTATCAATACCGCCATCAGTCATCACACTGAGAAAATGTTGTGTGTAAGTACTTCTGAACATAATAATATCATCATGACGGTTATTATATATTATATATATTTCTTAAACTTATTACAAAAATAATTTAGTATGTCGTACTCGACCTGAAAGACGTTTGCCACCCATCGGTCTATGCGAAATTCAAATTGAACCTAAACAGTCGATAGTCGACGGCGATTAACAATCAATTATCATAAATGTCTAGTCAAAAATCGTATTGTGTCAACCGTTCCACTGCGTAATGAATGTATTTTTCATTTTCGTATAAGATATTATTTGTTGGAAAAATTATAAAAGTCAAAATGTCTATTTTTTACACGATTAAAAGTTACACGATCTATTATAGGTCAACAAAATCGGGAATTATATTTTTTCTTTTCTTTTTTTTTTTCGTGTTTTATACCGCTACAATATTATCTAAACTCTAATGATGACACGTAATATATTATCGAACAATAATAACACGAAGTAAGGAAAAAACAAGTGGCGTACGGTATAGATAATAACGTCGTTGTGGTTGTTTACCTACATAATATACTGATTGGCGATTGCACCGAGGCTATAGATCGATGTTTTCGCGTACGTTTTAGCTGCGGTTCGTTTAAACGGGTGTATCTATAAAATCTAAATGGGTACCTACATCAATTAACAAATTCAAACACTGCAATTATTTCAGACGGTTATGCGTTATTCCATTCAAGAGCATTACCCTTGAGAAAACAATTTGCGGTAAGCTCGTTTTCCGCATGATATTCGCATACGTTCCGACGATAATATTACATGTTATAAACAAACTACTACGAACCAAAGAAAATAATCGCGACGATGGCCAAACAAATGCGCATAAAATAATGATTTAAAATATAATTATCTAATTATATTTTATACTCGTAATAATATGATATACATTTTAACAAATTGTGTACCTATGCAATATAATATATATTATTATAATATTTATATCATATCTAATAATATATACGCACACACCAACGAAAGATTATAGTATAATAAATAATAATTATAATAATCGAAAAACCTATGTAGATAAGTGTGGACATTTTTTATCTATAAATACAACAAAATAATTACAGATTTCAGGTTTGCCATGACAAATGTTATACTGCAACGGCACATCGCTCATATTATTAAACGATACAGACTCCCGTGGTTCAGTACCTTTGAAATATTAGTGATTGTAATAATTAACTTTTATTCTTGATTGTACAAAATATTAAGATATTCAACACGGATTTCTTTAACGATAACAAAAGTTTTAACTTTCAAAAATATTTAAGGTCAAAATTTATGATAGAATATATTGTAATTTGTTTTTACAGTTTATTTTAGTTCATTTATACCGGTTATATATGAATAATATTATTTTACAAATAGTATATATTTTTGTGTCTATAAATTAGTGTTGTTGATCGTTTAATTTAATTATTTAAATCACCTGCGTAGATACATCGTTGTTACTTTTTTTTATATAAATATTAAAGAAATATTTTTTTTGTTAAATTACAACTTTACGTGAAAAATGTTGCTTATAACTTTTTAGATTTCAATGTAAAAATGTTATTTAGTATTTTTCTCGAATACGAGATTTACGTTTATTCACTTATATCTTTAAAATTTGGAAATAATTGAATTGAGACAGCAATAATTTTTAAAAAATTGGATGAATAGACATGATTCTAAATAGAAGAAAAATCTGTTTTCAGTCATACAGGATACACAATAAGTAAGGTAAGTAATGAGTAAGGATACTTTATTCCAATTATTACCCATAATTACGTATTTTTTTATTTCAGTACGTCAATGTCTATATAATGTAGAGTGGAGAGTAGAGTATTAAAGCGTTATACCTTTAAGCCCGCGTCAAAAAAATTAACGTCATGACGTACTCATGTCTATCAGTTTTAAACAATACTTTTTTTTTTTTATTATTAATTTTCTTTCAATAAAAAAACATTACAGATGGATACAGTGCTTCGATTTTAATTTCTACGAAGTTACGCGTAAAAATTAGATTATTTATGATACACCTAATATATTATATTATATAGTTATAACTTTCATAATAATCCATCATATTCACAATGAAACTTATTAGCTGTCTAAAACATGAATTACCATGTAGATTTTACTTAATATATATCACGTATGAAAAATTATCTAAATTTAAATGCAACGCTTATTGGAAATGGCTTGTGAAAAGCATACTATTCGAACAAGAAATACGATTACTTTTAATAGACGGCTCGTTCTGTTGTACGTATCACTTATCACGTAGGACCTAAATCCACATCGTCACAAAATGAAAACTTTTAAAATAATTAATTTGTCAGCAAACTACTAAAAATGATATAATAGTTTTAAATTGTTTGACGACGGAGTATAATATATTTACCTATGTGTAATATAATGTAGTTTTGCTTTTCGCATGTAACACGATATTACAGATTTTCGTGTGATTGAAAAGGATGTCCGGGGCGAGCAAAATCGAGTGGGATACTTAGAAACTGAAAGCGGAGGAGCGCAAATATTTTTTAGCACAATAAAATACACTTTTAAGGTTTTTTTTTTTTACAATTCAATTGAAAGCGAAATCAATGGAGGGCGGGACAGTATTACTGAACGTTCGTGTTCGATTTCACTAGAAATACCATATGCTCGAGTTGCAGTGGAATTCGTAAAAATATTATAAAACCTTGTACCTATAGTATTTTTTTTTATGTGAATAATACCCTCTTATATACCACGGCTATATCATGCATCACAATACAACGTAATATCAGGACACCAGGTACACTGAAATTCATACTAAATACAAGGTACCTAAGCGAAATATGTTATGTAGATCAAAAAATACGATTCATTTAAAAAAAAATGAATACCAACCATATGGTCCATATTATATAGTCGATTGTAGGCATACCTACAGCTTCCAAAATATTTTAAAACTGCACAATCAACCAAATCATAAATATTATAAGCGTATTTATATAATCGTTTTCGTAATTTATTATCCAGCTATAATAATATAGTGTATAATTATAGAAATATATAAAGTATTAATTATATTAGTTGCCACTTGCAAGTTCAAATTTCATTTTTTTTTCGAATTAAAATAACTGCGAAATATTTTTAGAAAATGTACCATTTACACATTTACATCTGGTACATCTGTGTACCAATCGATAGTTATTTTAACGTTATATTTATTTAATTATTTTCATTTTTGTGGTTCGAAAATCGCAACGTTGTCGTCGGTTGTGGTTTGTTGTGTTTATATTCGATGAATATTATTATGCTATCAATAACTGATATACACAAAGCAAATTTATTTATAATTTTATTAATGTTCGTCTGGTCTGGCGTCTCGTTTATTGTGTGGCTTTGAAATTTCGATAAGATTATAAGTAATTTTTGAGGGCAATTTTGACACAATAACGAATAAGTTTTAACGTAAGTAGTGAGAATTTTAACGCATTAGAGAAATTGAATAATGTATTCATTTCTATGTACCTATATAGATATATTTTATTATACTTTAAATGAAGTATAGGTTATTAAGCCTTGAGAAACTATTAAAAACATTTTAATATAATAATGACATGGATGTCCTTGAAAAAGTAATAAAATAATAATAAAAATACAGATGAAACATTTATTAATATCAATTTTTAGATGACTCACGAGTGTTTTATACGATAGAAATAGAACAGTTGGAGAGCAAAATAATTTCGCTCGGTTTCAATGACGATAGCAAAATAATAACATTATTTTACAATTCTATAGTATTGTCGAGTATTCAATGATTTGAGAAAAGAAATTCACAAGTTAACTGAAGAAGAACCCTATGTCATATAATTCCCTTCTCAACACCTCAACAATATAGCACTGATTACACGACTGAGTGATTACTGATTATTTATTAAAAATAATAATAAGGTGACAAATCAATGTCTAGTTAATGACACTTTATCGTATACTAACTACTTATTTAAAGCAAATATAATTTAGAATTTTATGATTTACATCACTCGTAAGATTAGTATTATTTATTATGCGTTTTATTCATAAACAGTTTTTCTTTGACATTTTGTATTTTTTACGAAATATTGATAATTCCAAAAATTTAGATTTTTTTTTTTTGGAATTTCAAGTTGTTAATTCTCAACCTGACATTAATATACTATAAATTACACGTTGAGTCATTAATAAAAATAATAGTATTCTACTATTCTATGAATCAAATGCATGTTGAATAAAACACAAATAATTATTTAAAAAATATATTAAAATTTGATTTACATAATTGTTGACTTCCTATTTCTAATAATATACATAAATATGTATTAATTTAAACAATAAAGTTATTTTTAAGAATTAATTATTATTATTTAAGTATATGAAAAACAAATTTGTATAATATTGATAATGTATAATAGTTAACGAACCTATAGTTATATATCTAATTATTATAGTAAAAAATAACAATTCAGGTACATTTTTATTCCAAGTATCCCTATAGTAATCTATACACAGCATACTATCATGTCCATGGAATACATTTTAATAAAATAGTTGAAAATCCTGCGTATTTAAATTTAATATTTCAATTCTGAATATGAATAAGTACATATTAAACGTATTTCAAATAATTTTAACCGTGATAATTGATTAATTTAAACTAATAATTAAATTTTTAGATTGGTAAATTTTAAGCTGTAACAAATTATTTATTGTTTGATTTAATTTTTTTTATTTTTTTTAATGTGTATTATGTTATGTGATTTGTGAAAACTAATAAATTGGGAAGGTTCCAATAATGTTTTCGTACTTTGTACGTGCTATATTCTAACCATCTAAATCTATTTATAATTTGTTTAAATTATATTTTATAATTAGTATTGTCTTTTTTAACTCGTTATTATATTTTTACATTACAATGGTAAGTAAATCTGCTCAAAAATCAATCTGTACAAATAACAAAAATTATACTTCATCAATTATAATCAAGTAGGTACACTTATAAGTTACAAGGCATATTCCTATACCATATGAGAGAAAATAAAAACAATTTTTAAGGTATAAATTAGATACCAAACTATGTGTCATTAACGGATGATTTTATAATCATGAAATTCTGATAAAAAAATAAAAAGATTCAGAAATCAATATTTAATTGGCAACTCGTCTCATTTGGTTTGCCAATGAAAAATCATTACGAGTTCAGAGTTGCAGAAACGCGCTGTCTAAAAAATCACGGTACGCTCATAAAAATAATAATAAATTATCATTTAAAGATGTTCAAAATGTTTTTAATTTATAATATTATAGGTATAAGTACCGTTAAGTATACTCGATCAATGGTAGTAGTATCTAATGAGTATGTATGCGTAAATAAATAAGTATTTAAATATCCATTTTAGGGAAAGAATTTGATCGCAAGTAATTCAAAACTAAAACGCAATACAATTTAAATAAATCGCTTTTAAGATTTTTTTAACTATTACGACTTCAATAAGGTATTTTTATGCGGTTAACCTTTTACTATAACATAAGTATATGCATTAAATTTTTAAAATAAAAACCTGTTGAGTTTTAAAATTAATCGGTGTACCTGCATAATAATGGTTTTATAATACTTTGCATATATTATTGTGTATCTGTATAAATATTGAGTAATGTTGCCATTGTGAGATAAAGTAGCTTTGATATAGAATATTTGTAACACCTCAAACATATAAATGTATTAATTCCCATGAGGATACACTGTTTTTTTGGTTTGAAAAAAAACACAATAAATTGCATATGACAAAGTATTAAACCCCAATCAGACAATATTTTATAGCACATAGTCACGCTACTGCAGATGTCTGTTTGTACGACTTCTTAGTTTCAACGTTTAAGTACTTACTGCGGGTGATTTTTTAAACAGTAAACACTTTTAATATCTTAGAAATTATTAATGTTTTTAAAATATTTTTCGTACTTGTTTTGTAGCTATTGAAAGTAACATTTTTGAAAAAAATCATTATTTTACCATATTTTGTATCGTATTTTTATTTTTATATTTTTAATATTTTTACTTTTTCAAATAAAGAGATACATTTTTAATTTAATATTCCAATCCAAAGTAGAAAATAATTACAAATTATTACCAACAATCAAACACTTGCCAACGGATGGTATATATAAATAACAATATTTCAATTTTAAATTCGAAATTATGTGACGTTTCCTCAATACACCTTGAAAAATTAGTTTTTAATTCTCAACGATTTTTTTACAAACGATTTACCAAGATTGAAGAAAAAAAATTGATAAAGCCAATTTTGTGGTGATGTTAAGAAAGTATACCTGAATTCCGTTTCATCATAATGATCGCCTAAGTTTTGATTTGAAAAAGTTTTAATTGTACTCGGAATTAACATTGTGTAGCTGAGTAGCTGTATGTTTTCGGCACATAATTCGGACCCACGAGTACAAATTATTATCCTTCTTCGATGATTTCTGGGAAAAAATCACACAAATTGTGTGCATAAATAATTTATTCATCGATTTTAATATTATTGAAACGCCTGTTTATTATTATAAAGTCAAATTTATTATACTTAGTATATGTTTTTAATAGGAGTTTGGCCAAAAATGACTTTTTAATTACTCAAAATTCTAATTTTATTATTAATAATGGTTGCCTACTATTTCTATTTGCTACCTATGTTGAACACAATTGTATAGGTAATAAATAATAATGTTATATACCTTATATTACAATTAATTACAATATAATAATTAAATTTTATATCCACACATTATATTACATTACACACATAACTATATTTAAATAGTTAGATGTACATTATATATTGTAATCAATTTATTAAACTAACAATTTCAATAATCACGTGTTATTGATACGTCATCGATTTAAACAGGAAGGGCAATAAAATTTTCTATGTACAAATTTTATAAATTATAATAATAAATAGTATTGAGATTTTTACGATACATATAATAATTAAAGACCATGAGTCGTTTGTAATTTTAAAAACATTTATTTGTCTGAAGTCGCTATATTTGTTGGTTATAGGTAAGAGGCATTTTCTTTTCGAAAATATTACTAATTAAATCTCTTAGTTCGTTGTTGTGCTGTTGTTCAGCCTCGAGCCGTTTTTCCAGCGATATTTTGTGAATGTTTTCAGAATCTATGCTAGTCAATATGTTCATTAAGTCTTTCTTTTCCTTCTGGAGTTGTGCAATACTGTTTTCAGCAATCTGTGCGCACCTCTTACTTTCGGCTAACTCCATTCTAAGCGCATTCATCTTGCTATTGTAGTTTAAAAGCGAAGTTTTCTTTAATGACTCGTTTAGTTTACTGCCCAATGTGATGCCGAACTTTTCCAAATACTGCTTGGCAGAGGCGACGATTTCTGATTCGATTTGTTCAAAATCATCGCCTGCTATTTTTAACGTAGAATTGACTTGAAGTATTACGTCCTCGAGAGTTTTACATTTCTGTTTATCTGTTAATTGTTTCAAACATTGGTAGTAAGCGTTGTTAATGCTAAGCATAGAAACAATATTTTGCCAAAAACGTCTAACCACACAAAACAAAACAGAAAAAAAAAATATAAATTATTTTGGTTATATATATTTTAATTTTATCTAACTCGGTCAGTCCAGTTTTGAAATCCATATTTTCAGATTTAAACATAGCATGTTTTTCTATCTGCTGTGAGTTTGGATTATCTACCACGTGAGCAGTAAAAACTTCAAACACATGATTTTTCACCTAAAACATTTTGATTTAAGCTTCAAAAACATTACTTAAGTATAATATTAATTATTATTATTTATATACTGTTAAAATAGATAAATGTATGTATGTATATATATATATATATATTTATATATATAAATATATAAATAAAATTAATTTTATCAGATAGTAATAAGTACTAATAACATATTATAATCTCACAATATTTTCGACGTTTTCCACCTGTTTCGTGTCACCTTGCATTTTTATACAATCGTTTGATGTACATACATTTTTACGAGCATTGATAAATGGTTTCTGTTTGGTTTTGAAATCATAACCTTTAGCATTTAGTAAGTTTTCTTGAAACGACCTATGTTTGTCGATTAAAGCTTTTACGTTTGTACGTATTTCAATAGGTTCTCGTTCATGAACCGTGTTGAAACTTTTGTAAGACGCAAACGAATGGTCCGATTCATCTAATATAGGAGATGACAATTCAATACAAGGCATCGATTTTGTACCTTCGATTGTTATATTAGGTCCCGGTTCTGACATGGCTAAATAATTATTCGCGTAGATGACACTAGGTGGTTTATAATATATCGTTTTTTTTAAAAAAAAAATATTTCTCGCAGTTCGAGTACCTATAATTTACATATGGCTAAATGTATTTTCGTAAATTGTAACAATAATAATAAAATAAATTTGAGTTAAATAAAATTTCTAAAATTTACAATTTACCGTACATTATAACACATTATAAGTTAGGTGGAATACGTTGTCAACAAACACGTGATTCTGTAGCGTAGCATCCTGAATAGACGAATTATTAAAAACCTAGCCAACAGCTATATTTGTAAAAGATTTTCATTCATTTCTAATATTAGGACTTAACACTGAAAAAAATTTTTCCATCTACTTGTCCACCTTTGCCAACCTACATCTATAAAACTATGCAACATTTATACCATTTATAACAAAAAAGTTCGTTTTACCAATCAGGTTTTTAGATTGGGATTATAACGGTGATATGCTATATACATTAACATGTTCTGCGTAAAGAAATGAATTTTATGTACCTGTTCTACACCTATATAATAACAAGTATAAATGTGCATAGTAATATACAGGGTGGTTCAGTAACCATGTTCATCCCCATTTTTTCTTTTGATAACAAATTTATCCAAATTCTGATTTTTGGAATTCTTATTTAAAAATACGTATTTTCAAATAATTCAGATTTTTACCATTTAATGAGTGACCTGTGGCAATACAATTTTCTGTTTTTAAAATGCGAACATTCCTTTATTACTGTCAATTGTTATACAGGTAATGTTCTTGAAAACGTATATGTATCAAACTAAAAATTTGAACAGTTTTTAAGTTATTAAATTCTTTAGGATAATTATATATAGTCTTTAAAAATGGTTTAAAAAAATATAAAATAGATTTAATTTTGAATCTAGTTTTTATTATACTTAAGCCATTTTCTAAAATTCTAAATGTTTAAATCTCGATAGCCAAACATAGCCCCAATATCTTCCAAATCCGATATTGTAGACATTTAATACTTTAATAGTAACTATACTAACTAGTAGATATAAAATTACCTAGCCCGAAAACTACCTAATTATTCAAACTTTGATTTTGACACGTAAAAATATATTCAGAAAAATTATATACACTAAATAGGTAGTTTGAAACATGAAAGGAGATTTTTATTCGAAAAACGGGTAGTGAGAAAACTTTAAGAATTTAAAACTATGGTCTTTTCAGATAGATATTTACTTATAGAATTTTCGATCATCAGGTTTCGAATAGTTGCATAATTAAAAAAATAAATAAAAAAGGGTTGACCATACTCGGTGAATCATCCTGTACAATATTATTGTGACTCGGTGAGAGATGTACAGCAGTCGCAACATATTATTTTAAATATTTGAGTGAGTAGGTACGTTTACCAATGTATTAAAATGTTATGTAACGCGAAACCCCGCACTGGCGTGTGCACGGAATACGTTGTTGTTTTTTATTTCACCCGAACCCGTCCGTTTTCCGTTTCAACGTAAAATTGTTGCAGTTTGACACAGAGCCACGCCGTCGCATTTGTGCTATTAGAACGTGTAGTAAGATATACATAATAATATAATACACATATACGTTTGTGTACCGTTTTAACACCGTTTCGAATGTTTCGATACACGTGAAATAGTGGTTTACGTAATGACATCGATGTGGTACGACGTACGTACCTTATAGTAATATTTTATTGTTACACCCGAGAATCTCGTATGAGATGTGCACATAAATAGTCAGGTACTGTACGCAATAGCATTTGTGTACGATATGCATATAAATTTATTATTATAATATTATGTGTGCGCGAAATTCTCGTACACAATATCATATATTACGAGCGATGCCGTCATGCCGATATCCATACACCTAGCATGCCGTACTAGTTAAAAAGTCAAAGCTTGATTAAAAATATTGAGTTACCTAGATACGTCTTTTTAGCTTTTTTGCATTAAATTTGTTTATTTAGTAAATGATTGATTGTTATTGATATTGACTCGATAAATAACGACTTACTTTCAATCAAATCTCAGTTACGTTTATTTAAAAGTAATAAATTTAATAAATTAATCATTGGTGATAGTGCATAGCAGGTAATACGAAATTAAAAATATAATTTTTAAATTTTGCTTCTTATGTCACCACTCGCCCATAAGCCAGAATTAAAATTAACTTATTTTTGATGCCATGTGGGCAATAAATAAATTTTATTTTGAATTTAAAGGGAAGAGAGGCTCCGTGCCTCTATGCTTGCACTGTTGCTTGTGATAGATCTTACAATAAAAAATTTAATATTTCTCAAGATCGAAATGATGTATTAGTACATGTTACTAAGTAACTACTAATATTAAGATTAATTTTAGGTGTTTAAAGCACTGTGGAATCTTTTAAAAGTATACATATTAAAAAATAAATATTATACATAATTTAAATAGGTAACTTAAGTTATAACTTAAATTTCCTTTTTACTTTTTTTTACATAGATATAAGTGCCTAACTATTGATCATTTGTATGCGCGTGAAGCATTTAATGTAGGTACATTGGGTTTTTAAGTTGATTTAATAAAAAATTTAAATTTTATTGTAAATAATAAAGTAAAAGTATGTAAAAAAGCGAAAAATAAATTAAATAGAACATAAAATATTAAAAATAGCAATATAAAAATGTCATACCTGAACATATCTTATTTTTGTTACACCTAAATAAATACTAAATAGTAAGTACACACTATATAATTTTATTACAAAAAAACAAAATCATGTCGAACGGTATAAGTAAAAATAAAAATAAATGCCTATTGGTTACAATGTTACTAATTATTATCAACCCTACAATAGTAAGTAGGTATGTTTAGTAAAATCAAATATAAATATATTCAAAATTTAAACATTATTTCTTTAGGAACTATTTTTTCGTCTTTATAAGTATACAGTTTCGTTAATCGTTAAATATAATATTATAATATTATACATTTATAAAATCACACACCTAACTGAAAACGAATACAAATTACAAAATTTCCTACCACTATCGCTATATTTAATGTCACTTATATTTTATAATTCACCAATACAACATCAAATTTTTTTTCATTTCACTAATCGATTTTGATGGGTTGAAAAAAATATAAACGACAGACTCAACAGTATACTATAATATCATGTAAATTAAAAAATGCCGTTTTTTGATAGTCACTCAGTCACTCGACAGTTGAAGCCGAGCATCGTCACACACTTTACATAATGCAAAAATGTTCATCACTTTTTTTGTGAGCACTTAAAGTAGGTCAATATTGTGTTAAAAAAAATATAAATTTATTATCCACAATATCCATACAATTTCACATTTCTATAAATCTTATTAGTCATTTGTATTTAAATATTATGCAAGTACAGCTAATACTAATTTTTTTCGATAAACCTTATGTGCTCACAGTTAAATAAATAAACCATCACTTCTTTTCAAATAATATATTATGGTTTTGTGATCTTCATTGTTTGGAAACTCGTTTCCAATTAGTTTACCGAGAAACACATAATATGTTTAAGGTTTCTTAATCAATCACCTTATGCTTATTTTATTATACGGAATTGTTATGTAAACGACCATGGGGTTACTGTGATATATTTATGTTGTATTATTGTTAACCAGCTATATTTTTTTACAATTATTAAGTAACGGATTAGCGGATTCTACCACCTTCAAAGTCTATCTTTTTCTCGAACATGATAATTAAATTTAAATTCGGAGAATTATAAAATTACTCGAATAACGTCGTCGTGTCATGCATAGGTACATAAGATTTCAAATAATGTAATATATCGTTTAGAAAATTTGGAACACAAACTTTCACATTTATTTGATTATCCTAACAAAAATATTAGAGTAATATACAAACATAAATATAGTATTATAATATAAAGCTAAGCTAAGATAAATGAACATTGATTAAAGCTAAATGAACAAGTTAATTTTTTTAAACTTGGTAATTCAATTAATAAGTTAATAAAATTATAATTTAAAAAAGATTTTGTATTATTATGAAAGATAATACGTCAAGTTAAGTCTAATATATCTTGAACTATAGTTGGAACTTTTTTTTAACCACGCTTTACACAAACATTTTAAACAAATTAATATTTTTGATTTAATAATTCTGTTGATACAAAAATGTATTTGATAACATAAAATATACCTGAGCACCAATACGCTTAATGTGCAATAATTAGAAATAGTAAGTGATTTTTCAACAAAAAATTTTGTTATTATTTTAAAACTTTTTAAAAACATACAGCAATAATCAAAAGTTAAGACAAGTCATATCGATAATGTGGCTTGTCTTAACTTAGATATTAATTAAAAACAATTAATTAATATCTTTTAGTCGTATCAGGTTAATATTTTCCTCCAAATAAACTTTTAACTTTTCGAGTTAAATGTGTTGTCTGTTACTTATTTAATTATTGATTTACCTATAACTATTGAATGAGGTGGTTTACGAAAATATGTTTTGTTTTTTTAAACGATGACTAGTATAACGAAGGTCAGTTACTCAGTTTTTACTGCTTTAAATACTTTTTCTCGTATTATTTTAAGTAATCGATGATTCACGTATATTACGTTTATTTTATATTTATCTTAACCACTTACAACTTTTAACTATTGGACGCAGGTATCTACAACAATAATAACACTTCAAAAGTCCTTGGCCAGCGGTAGCGAAATCGGGTGGTACTCGATTTGACGGAAACGCCGGCGCATGTCGTAGACAGAAAAAAATTATATTTTCCAAACGATTGTAATATTCACGAAATACCGGTATGTTATATTATTTATATTATTTGTTAAATAATAGGGACCTTTATATGTACTAAAAACGCCACTAGTTCTGCAAGTCTCAAAATTTAGAAAAAATAAGTGCCTATCGTCACATAAAAAATTGAAGTCGAACATCGTAGGCCACGAAAAATATAATTTACAACCAAAATCGATACATCGGATAAATCGTATATTGAAATACATACATCTTTTTGAATTGCTAGTGTTTTATTTTTCGGAATAAAGAACATTTTAGAATTTACGAGTTCCTTGAATAACTGAAGCCGCAGTAAAATAAATAAGCCGAACGTTTTAATTATTAACACAGTATGATGGTTAAGTATGCATTTTATAAATTATATAAGTATAACATAGTATAACGAAATATTGTGGTAGACATATGCTTATTTTTACCAGCAGTAAATTACTAGTAAATATTTCGAAAACCATTATTTTACCCAAACGAAATATTAAATATATTATTTAATGTTATTTGCGTTATGTTATAACACAACGAAGTCATATTAGACGAACTATATTACTTTTCCTTGGAAATAATTTAGCCGTTTCCGAATAATGCCAACCCTCTCTCTGAACGTCAATTCTGCAATTTTTCACGGTCCCGAAGAGCTGCTATTACCTGCAATATATACGAGGACTAGGTGAAAAATTTTCATTTGAACGGAAAATCAGACAACTGATCGTTAATTAGTAATTGGCGGAACGTGTTGGGCCAGGTTGAGGATATTATGCAGAGGTCAGAGGTATATGGCATTTCTTTAGTATTCGATAAGGAAATGCGTCAACGTATACCATTTATATGTATATATTTTGACGTCGCATGTTCGACGATCACTTATTGTATCCTATATTTCGTCCGATAATATTAATATTATTATTATTTTTTGACATTGATAGTAATGAAATCCTTATCTGCAGACCGGCGACACTTCATAAGAACTACGCGTGACGCGACTATATAATATAACCATTATATTATTTATTTACCATATAGCGATAATAAAATAATAACAATTAATGCAGTATATGACCTACGATGGTAAACTATGAAAACGTAATTAATATATATGTATATACAACATAATTAATCGACGTAATTAACGTGTACTTAGCACGTGAAATTTTAATTGTTCACGTTGTTATGATATATATATATATATATATATAAATTTATAATGGATATATAATAATCTATCGACTGTGGCGGCGACCAAACAGAGATAGGTTAACTTTAATACATTTTATAGTTCGATATAATAGAATAAAACGTAGATACGTGTATAACGCATGTATGACATATTATTATGTCCATCGTCTATATGAGAACTTCAAATTACACACTCATTAGATGTTTGTATTAGAGGTACTTATTATTAAGTCATTATTAGCTAAATGACCTCACTGAAGCATTGCAATGTGCGACATCGTTTTTTTTTTTTTTTGTTTTATGTTCCACACAGTTTTTTTATCGTTGAACTTATATAGCTGTAAATTGTACAGGGGCACATTTTTTAGGCATTATACGCTGTGAAACGGTATTTTTGCTACTACCCTCCCTCGCAAAGAATTGGCATATCGCATGTATATATAAATTACTCGTATGAGTTATAACTGATTTTTCTGTATTTTAATTCACAAAAAATTGAAGGTAAGCACTATAACAACTCGGTGGAATGGTTTTACAGCTAGTGATGAATTTTTTTTTCATTTTTTTATCGATCATACTACTCATACTATGGTTGTTTACCAATTTAAGCGTTTTCGGTTGATGTTTTAATTTTTAAACAAGAGTTGGAGATTTTCCTCGTTATATTGCCTGTGCTATACATACGATTAGATGTACTGGAAAGTTTAAGATTCACATCATTATTTTTTATTGTGTCTCTGTGGACGGTGTCGACTCAGCTAACAACACTTTGATTTTGATAATTGACGGTTGATCCAGGATGTTTCTGCAGTGACAAAGTAAAAATAAAAGGTTCCTTTTAAGTTACTCTTACAGAAATGTAAAAACGTATAAAACACACGGGCACATTTATTCAAATAATTTTGAAATCACCTGAACAAAATGTAGGAAATCTGTGGCCGATCATCATTTTTTTTTTTTTTTTTTTTAGGGGGTCATATATATTATGATTTTATAATCTTATAAGCTTGTATGGTAATATTGTTATCAATATATAGTTAAGTCTACATCTTTTTTCGGTAATTACAATTCTCTAAGACTTTACTGAGACATTAATAATATATACTATATAAGTTAAGTAAATATATTTGAATATTATACATATTAATATTAAAATGTTGTACTATAATACCGATATGGTAACATTTTAGGTATTCGTCAGATATACCAATCGTATTCATGAGGTGCTTGAACCAAATCCATAATTCAAAACGCACATGCTTATACATTATGATTATACACACCTTATAATATTGCAAACACACATCACCTTCAACTCGTATACAATAATAAACATTTGCATAATGTTATAGTAATCATATTAATATAACTGTGCTGCGCCGTAATGTAACAGATTAGTAAATTGTATACCTAGTACTTGCAGGACGATATGTCACAGACACTCATAGCTAAATCGTATCTATAGGTAGATGACTCGTGTAGGAACGATATTTTTATAATTTGTTTTACCTATGCGCCCATCTGATTTTTTAAAACGGGCATTACCTATTCCAAAATATTATGACGATTCGCAATGTTTACAACCCAACTTTAACTGCGGCTTACCTATACTATTATATTATAATCATATTATATTATAGTTATTCGTTAATAACAATATGTATACTTGCGACTCATCGTTCTTTCACACAAATCTAATTGTTGCAACGAACGTGTATTTTTTGTGGGAAAAACTAGACTCCTTAAGTCTGAACAAACATAGTTACAAGTATATACACGTGTGCAGACTACTGAACACAATATAATGTATAAGTAAGTGCTATGTAATCACAATAATTACAACGCGCATTATATATTTTGTAAAATGAAAAATAATTGCTACAATAGATGTTTTCCAAATATATAAAAACTGCTGTGCAAATAGTACAATATTACATTAATATTCACGTACGCAGTATTAAATGTATGTCGTGTGTGTTCATTTTATACTTGTAAAACTTATAAAACTATAACAATGATTGAGGGCATTAACAATTATTAGTTAAAAGTTTAAAACGTTAACTTTTTTAATATAAATAATTAGTAAAGGGCCTATACACATTACTAAAACTTTGCTCTTCCGAGTTAATTTGAAAAATAGTATGTCAAGTTAAAATCAAGTTTATGCAATATATCTTTATTTACCCTTATTACCTATAGATCTTAATACACTGATACAATATTGTTGTATTGTTATATTATATCATATTTATAATGATAAGTTTTATACTATTATTTATTAATAATATTCTATACTCAACGTGTTACGACTTTCGTTGTCAATATTTCTATTGACCATTGTTATAACTTATAACCAAATTTATATTGTGGAAAATATTATTGATTTTATAACAAAAAAAAAAACAGTTAAGAAAGTTACCTCACTACTAGTGAACTTACTAGTGTACCTCATCAATGAGTAGGTCACTGTAATGAATGTGTTAAATTTAAATTTAATGATAAATCATTGCGTACTAAAAACGATTCTGAACAGAGTGTTGGCATTATTGTTAAGTATATTTTATTATATATTTAAGTAAGTTATTTATTTTACCATTATTATACGGATTATATTATTAATTATTATAATTGTATATATGTATACTATGTATTATTATTGATGATAACATTTTAGTCGACACACTAACTTACCAAAGATTGAGAGGAAAGTTGTAAAAATAAAATAAAATAAATAAATTGATAATAATATTTAAAAATGTTGTATATTATATTAAAATTATAAAAACAAATGCAATAATATTCGTAGAAATGTGATGTTCTTACTTTTTGAATCGCACTACAAAATCGTAATTTTTTATTTCAAATATATAATTTGAACTTCAAATGTATTATATACTTATAAGGTTTTAGGATTTTAACCTGTGAAGTTTTATTGAATTAAAATTAAAATTAACACATCCATTATGTAATGTTCTTCTCAAAATCTATTACAAGATAGGGCAAGTTCCTTGTTTTAATTTTTAATGACTATCATAGAATCATGTATACGAAGTTTTTAATTCTATTTTACCTAGTACTACATTATTGAATTCTTATTAAACAGTTTTTTAGTGCATTACATGTACAACTCTGATAAATTAAAATCAACTGTAGCTGTTACATTAGACTTTGATTGTAATAATTATATTAAAATATTCACATAATTTTGTATTACATTTCATATTACAGCCACTATACAGTATATTGTCATGTGTTCTCTGCACGTGATTACCATTTTTGGATATATAATGCGATTTTAAGTTTAATTGACAATGAAATAGATTAGAAAATATCATAACAAAATTGATTGGTATACATTTGTCATTTTACACTATTAAATTACATTTATTAGAAACAGGAAATTTTTATCCTCGTTAATATAAATTATTAAATTAGTTACCGTTTCTGCATGTCAACTAAGCTGTCTAGTTTCTCATACCTCATAGTTAATGGTATTTATACATTGAAAATAAGTAATACAATAATGCTTTCTGTATTAATACACACAGTATAAAATTTTAAATTTTTATAAAACTGTATAGTCATATGAAATTATGTTATTCTCTCTTCATGAACAAGATAATCTAATTAAGTGTCTGACACTTATTGTTACGAAAAGTTTTAACTTTTTAGAAAATATTTTTTTTTTTTTAATTTGGCGTCATTGCAGAACAACATTTTTGAAAAAAATCTATTGTTAATATGCATAACATTTTGACTTAAAGACAATACAACATTATAAACTAGTACTACGTATTTCGAAAAATATTCTACTTAGAAAATTGAAATTAAAAATGCATGTTGTCATTAAAAAGTAAAATTAAAAAAAAAATGATATCTATGATCTTTTTGCAATGACGTAATGTAAATAACAATGTAAAATTAATGTTTTCAATAAAGTTTAAACTGTTTGGAATAATGAGTGTAGACACACACTTGATATTATATGAACGAATATTAATAATAAGTGCAATATTTTCATAATAATCAATTGAGTAGGTAGTTATTTTTGATAAGATTAAACACTACAGGGTTAAATTGTATTTCTGTTTTTCTATACTAGTTAAAATCTGTATTGTTTCAATATGATATCATAACTATATTATTAAATGTATTGCGTTGTAAAGAAACCAGTGAAAATTCAATATATATAATTACAAATTTAAATCTACTTTAGAAGTAATTTAGAAAAGGATGGTGATAATTATTACTTATTAGTTACCTATATGTAACCTATATGTACCTAGTACATAATATCATTATATGTTATTGAAAAAAAAATCTTAAATTTTTTTATTTGTTAATTATTTATGTTTTTTGAAGATGTATCACCTCAGAAAAAAATGCTTTGTATAATATGATTTATAATATACTGCAGTTATATTCTGGACTCAGGACTCTCATATACTTTCTGGAATTTAGTTCAAAATTATAACGTTATAATAATATATTATTAAGTTTCTAATTTCTATGTAATTGTTTTTGTCTTAAAATTACGTAAATAAATCGCAAAAAATAGCGTTATTAATTTTAGAATATTATTTCTCTGTTTGGGTTATAAATTGTAACTAATATGGGTCATATACGTAACGTACGTGTAATTTTTTGTAAACAAATGCTAGTCGTAAAATAGCAAGTCAAATAAATAGCTAATAAATGTGACGAAAATGGCAAATAACGCAATATATGAAATGATCAATAAATGAAAAATGCGAACGGTTTGTTGTATTTAATTAAATATACAATAATTAAATATGGCAGCTGTGAATGTAATAATAAAACATTATGTATATTTTATAATTCGATTTGTATTACCTGACTTTATCCAATTCGAAATTAATCTATCTTTGCCCTTTGGATTGATTTTTGTTTTAATGCAGTTGAAATATTTAAACAAATCTAGGCAAGTGCTCCTGGCACCCGAAATTCATCCTCATTCCCTCTAAACAAGTTCTTTTTTTAGAACCAAATTTGTACCTATCCATTTTGCAACTTTCTTTAAAAAAAATTTGTACCCGTTTACCATTGACATGAAATATAAAAACGAATCTCAAGGACGGATGACTGTACGAGTCACGTTAAAAATCCCCTATGAACACAATTAGAAAGATTTATTTTATAATTTTCCCCTCTTAATTCTAGAAAATTAATATTTTTGACGTAAACACAAAAATAAAGTGATGGATTCAATGAATGTTTAAAAACCTATTTCAATTCTATGTGATTCAGATTAGTATATTTTGTTTTATCTATTTACATAAAAAATTAAGTACGTATGAAACTAATAAATTGCAAAATGCAAATTATAGTAAGTGTATGCGATAATTGAAGGTAATTGCAGTGTTCATGATAATTTTCTTTTCTTTTTATAAATTTATAAAAATGTCTATATGCCACATTTTTCTCTAATTATAATAGTAATATAATATCTTATTAATAATAACGTTTAAATTAACAAAATAAATATTCGATTTTCGTAAACCTATCAAACGTAAACTCCAAGTTTCAGTAATGTATTGATATACGTTTTATTGAAATAGACCCTGTTGTCTATAAGATTAGTACGTTCAAATAGATACTAGCTTTTCAGATCATTACAATATAATAAAATTATATATGTTTTATCATATATTCGATTTATCCATCTGATCGTGTATGTAAACGTTTTACAGTCAACAATCTTTGAAATCATCGCAACATTGTCATTATTTTTATACTTTCAAAGTAGGCACTTATATGCTTGATAGGTACTACACGAGATAAAATATATAATATCTATGTGTCTGCGTATGTCTTTTTCTATCTCTTTGACCGGTCGTCGACCGTTACAATCGCACGTATATTACGCATAGTACCTAGCTGGCTATACCTTTATACTGATATAGAAGGCACTTACCAAGGAAACCATAATATCGATGTTGATTTTATAATTATTATTTTTACTGAGTATCGATCAACACGTTTATACATAAAATATATCGCTTGGAACAAATTATTTTTTATGTTCAGAGTTATTCAACTTAAAATAATTTTTCATGCGCTATACTATAACATGTTTTAATATCCCAGTTAAGCATTATGAATTATGGTGCATATAATAAATATTATATTAAACCGTATGCATAAATAATAACACGAATAGCATAAAATTAGATATGCATAAACATATTACAATTTACAATACATTGTATAGTATAATATAAGCGTATAGCGCTAATTATACTTTTCAAAATGATGTCATTAAATATCCAATAAGAGTTTTTTTTATTTTACTTACTGGCAATGAAAATTCTTGAATTTCGATGAATTATTACCTTTGTAAATTATCAATTAGACAAATGCCTAAATTCAGAGTACCTATACGTTTTACAAGCATTGAATCTTATGTATGTACCTACGTGGAGTTTAATGTAGGCGATTTTAACGATACTTAAGAATAATTAAAATTAAAAACTTAATAAATACGCATTTAAATACAAATCCAAAATTATTACTAATATTATTTGTATGCTAAGTGGATAACTAAAGGTATAACTTAGTGTAACAATTGTCCATCGGTTGTCATCGTTGCATAATCCCGAAACTATACAAAAAACACATTAAACATATTATTTTATTATTAAATAATGTATTAATAGTATTTATTATTTTTATATCGAATAGATGCAAATATTTCAAGTCAAATAATGATCATTATTTTACTGTTTTTAAACAGCTGTACCTTTATGTTTATAGCTATTTTGAAAAATAAAAATATCATTATCTTTAAATTATTGTACATTTTTAAATTCTGTGATTTGCGTTTTTTCACTTTTAATCTAAAACTTAACCGTGCATGTATCTTTATAAAATATTATTAATCATATTATATGTATTCGATATTTTTATTACCTATATTGGTATAGATAGTCAAGTGAAATGTACTTTTTAAAAGTATTCAAGTACAAATAAAAATACTTATTTTCAAAAATATTTTAAATAAGTACATATTATGTGGATACTCGGTAGAAAATAAGAATTTGAGTATAAAATTAGATATTTTCAAATAGAATGGACATTTTTAAATATAATTTTTGATGTCTAATAAATCATCAAAACAGTTGTGTTTATAACATTTGTTTTATAGATTATTTTACAAATAAAAATTAGATTTCTGGAAAATGTGTTTGAAAATGTGGAAAATTATTTTATTTTTTATCATATAGAATATTATTATATTTTCTGACTCATATCTTACTTCGATTCCTCACTTTTATTAATAACCCTGTATTCACTTAACTTAATTAAGTTAATATTAATTTGTCGTCTGTGTATCAACTTATATAGCTTTAATGTTTTTTTCGTAATTGCAGAACTCGTGGATGTAAAATACGTTTAGTAATAATTACACCTGTAGAATAACTCATATAGTATATATGTGACTGATAGATATATGTATTATATTATAGTTCTAACTGCCAATTGATAATCATAATTAACTAATGATAATATATCTCGTTATATAAATAACTTAATGATAAAACGGTTCTTTGTGAAAAAAAATTTTTGGATATGACTTTTATTAATATTTGTCACTCTTAAATACATAGGCATCTATATATAATTCGTAATAATAATTATCTGTCGTAATTACACATGAAAAATTAAATCATTAAATCATATACTATATTTATTATAAGTCATCAATATAGCACATACGACCATTATTATTTCTCTCAAAGCACTGATGCAGCAGTTATCGTTTTTATTTTCTACTAATATCATAAGAAAATAACCGTTTTGGCCTCAAGGCTTTGAGAGTTAATTTCGCTATTTTGCTACATAATGCAACGATTATAGTTTGATATAATTGTATAGAGATTCGAGTTGATAAAAAAAAAAAATAATAATAATACAATCGCCAATTATAGCCACGTTTGTCGAGAGTACCTAAAAATATTTATGATACTAATTTAACTTATTTTTATAAAATAATAAATATGTAGAAACAAAAATAAAATAATGATTTAAAAATCTCTCTAAATTGGTTTTACCGTTCACGCCGGATGTTGACATAGATTATAATCAAAATTATAAAATTATATAAAAATACAAAGCTGTTTACTTGATTATGAGATTAAAAACAAATATTCGCATTAACCTTTTTTATGCTGTTGATACCAAAAAATAAAATTAAGACTACATTTCGGTTTAACCATTATTTTAAGTAAGGATATTACGATACGAATAACCGAGGTTATCTCTTTTCTAACATTTTGTATTATTTCTTTAATATAACACGACGTTGTTTTGATTGGTTCCTTTGTGACGTTCGCAATATTATTTTAGAGGAGTAGTTTTTATTATGATATAATATTGTTCTAACCTTTAGGGTATTATTTTTTTTTCTTTGTTTATATCGAAGTCGATATAACAGTGTTCCACTGAAGCACGTGTTATATATATCGCATTCTTTATTGTGATTATATATACATCTTCAACAAACACTTTATTTGAACAGGCGAACAGCATAGTATTGTATTGGCATGTAAACACTATACGCCCAACTTACTTTCGAAAAGAAAAAAATTTTGAAACAGATCGCCAAGCGCAATAATATCAAGCATATAGGTATAGGTATGTATTCGATTGTTTATTTTACAACGTAACATATTTGAAACAATGTAGATTTTAACTAATTTAGACTAACAGTAATCCAATTGAACCATATAGAAACGGCAATACGTACTATATAATATACTACCTACTCATCAACTATGAGACTATTGCAATTATTATTGCGGCTAAATTAATTTCACAAACACGTACCTACGAATAAACAACATTCAAAACAACGTAGCAACGTTAAAAAAAAATACAATTAACTTTTAATGGGCCCATTGCACCGTCATATTAATTAATGAGATGCGTTTGGATTTTTAATGTTAAATATTAAAATTAATTGCACGTATTATACTATTATTTATATTTAACTTCCGTGGAAACGAGATGTTTTCTCAAAGCGAAAAATGAAGCCATTGTCTTTATGCGTATAATATAGATAAGCAATCCCTATAATTTAATGAAACAATAAAGAGCATTGATCCACCGTGTGACGTACTGGAATATATTTTAAGGAAAATTATACCTATATACGGTTTTTTATTCCGTGACCTACCACATAAAAATTAGATAATAAAATGGTTATTTTATTACCGAAATGTGGATTATAGTTTATTAGCATAAAAAAATATTTATATAATGTGTAATAAAGCTCTTAATGTATCGTATATAAATTAGTTTAATACACTTAACTACCTATATATTATTATATACTGTATAAATAACGTATTAAACATCATACCTTTTGAAAATCGTAAATAATATAATAAATATTTACACTAACGGGTCGATATGCGAATAATAATCGCGTATAATATTGTAATCATTATTTAATACCTTATAATAGTTATGTGCTTTTAGTGCTTTTACGGCTTTACGTGTACAGTGCATTATTCTGACACTTACCTACGGTATACTAAAATCTACACATTGGCCGTTCGTTTTCACGCGATTTTTACCTACCTATATTTACTTGAATACACAACGCCGATGTCGTGTTTATATATGTATATATTATTACGTGATAAAATCTAAGGTCAGTTTTTAGTCATACGTTATTAAATCATTATACAAAACTATTGTAGGTCAAACATTGATCCGGAAGAGTTTCGATAGGACCAATGCCGAAATAAATTAATAATGAGTTAAACATAGTTCGGCATTTCAATTATAAAAACTCTGGTATTGTACGTTGTACACATTTACGTTTTCGTCTCGCTTATCACTCTGTGTACTACCTAAATTATGCTTGTTTTATTATTATAACAATAAATTATTTACTATAGTTTACATTAGATTCAAAATAAATAATCAAAAAGATTCTTAAAACTTTAAAAATGCCCTGAAGACTCAAATTTGTCAAAAAATGTCATTGAAATAATTTGCAAGATACCTTAAAACACATTTTTAACTTATGGAGACGAGTTTTGAAACATCAAAAGAAAATTACATTGTATTATAATAAACGCCAACTCTACTTGTATACTTATACTTTTGCAAGGACTATTAAAGGTGAGCAATTTAATAAGAAAACATTAGTTTAAGTTTGTAAAGTTGACGTTACAATAGAACGTTAATCTTTAGGATAATATAATTTACTTTAAAGGTTTATAGGTAATGATTAAAATGAAAATTTAATTGGCTCAGAGAAAAAAACAAGTAAATTAAGTTTTTGCACTTTAAACTAGTCTTACATTTTTACCACAGCTACAGATTATAATTTCCTAACATTTTGGTTTCAAAATTAACTGAAAAAAACTATGTTGTTAGTTATCACAATCTACTTTTGAACTACAGTTTTGTAATTAAGGTAATTAAAAAAAAAAAAAAAATTACAAATAGTATTAGTTAGGTCCGTTAACATTTTAAATATTTAATTACCCCAGGAAACACTTACCTAAAAGTCCTAAATAGTAAATAGGTACCTATTAAAGTATAAGCTAGTTTATATATTACATATAATATACATTTGAACTCGCATATCGACGTAGGTATATTCTACTGGCAACGGATAGCAAAATGACACGTTGCATAAATGCCGGCAACAATATATTTTATTATTTTATGTACATTGACCGCAGTGGTAGACCATTAATAGAATCTCATCAATACAGATGGTTGTTTCGAAATGTCAACTATGAATTGATGACTTCGCAGTCATACGAGTACCTACATGGCTACACATAAAATACTTCTTATATTATTATATATCTACCTATTGATTGTTGGACGCGAATCGTGATAATAACAATAAAAGCGACGTTTCGTCAATAACGATCGAAATATAATGTATAGATACCGAACGTTTGCCAGACACGTTTTATTTTCGATTGCTGTGCATAATGGGACACAGGCACGCCTCATTCGAACGGGTTTAGATGTTCACAAATAGAATATCTGCAATAGGCACCTATTAGTAAAAAAATAAGACTGTCACAGTGTCACCTGGTCGTTTATTCGAATTACTTCACGTGAATAGCGTACTTTGTAAGAATCTCACGATATGAATAAAATATATGTTGTTTAGATTTTTTAAACTCCTTTTCTTATAATATAAAATATATACTATATAATATTATATATTATATAAATATATTGTAAAATGTTATAATTATTTGAAATATGAAATGAAATGAAAAAAAAAATAATAATAGATTTTTCACACATATAAACTGTTGTATTATTAACAAATCATTATGTCACAGAGGTCATTTGATTCAAATTTGTATTTTATTAGCTGAATAGCATGCTTCGTTGTTAGTTTTATTTAGGACCTATATAGATAAGGTACAAAAATTAAAAAATCTGACTTAGCTTATACTTCAGCTGAACGTGTATAATATAGGTTAAATAATGATTACTATATATACGAACTAATAATACATATGACGTTTTTATTCAAAGTTCAACAGAATGTAATACGGTACATATACATATCTATTTTTTTTTGTATCCATCGATATTTAAAAGAATAGAAAATGAGATACCTGAATAATACTAAAAATTAGGTTTCATATTAAAAAATTGTAGAACAAAATATATGGTATACAAAGGAAACATGCATTAGAATAAAAACTATGACAAAATTATAAAGTGCACTAACAAATGGCTTGATGACCTGCAAATTTACAACAGTTTTTGAATATCCAAGTACCCATATACAAATATTTAGTAAGTAGTAAGTACCTATAAAATTTAACTGAATATTAGTAGTTATGTATAATAATTCAATAATAAAATAATATATAATAACATAAGAAAAAAAAGTATAATTGTTTGATTAACCTTTCTTCAATAAATTCAAACCAAAAGAAACTTAAACATTTATAGGCTTATAATTATATACATAATGCATCATTATCGCGTGACCGTATTGTTACCTGATTTTTATAGAAATGACGAATTAAATAGTATAATAGCGATGAGTATATATTATAGTAATTAATAACCATTTACAGGCATTCATTCCAATGGCTATTATAAGCATCTTTATTATAAATTATAATTCGTTTTAATGATTTTTTTTCTACACTGATTTTCGTACGTTTCGTGTGGATATGGCATAGTGTAGAATCGCTATTTATATAAAAAAAGATCTTGCCATTGGATAACAAAAAACAAAATTAATAAGATTTCCACCCGCGATAGTATAGGTAGTAATTTGAGTTAAAAACCAGGTGGCAGTTTTTTTTTTTTTTGTTTAACGGACTACAATCCTTTTTTTGCACCACGAACCCATTCGACTGACAGGCGTGTGTGAGCAGTTAAAAAAATTATATACAATATATGTATCTACTGCCATACACAGGTACCCGCAGGAAAAACGTCTGTCGGGTGAACGCCGAAAACGCCTCCACACACATTCTGCAGAGCATCATTAAGGACAATATAATAATAACAAATAATAGTAATAATATATCCCTTTCTTCGATCATCATCACTTTCGATAATATTGCGAAGGAGTTTACCTCGGCCATATTAAAGTGCAGTTTATTTAATAATAATAATAATAATACCATACCTACTCCGAAAATAAAGGCCAATTCTGCGATAACCATATGTCGGTGTGCAGCGCAACAATCTGCAGCAATAGTATTTCGCTTGTGTCGGTGGACGAGCGGCATAAATCGTAGGCAGGCAATGTACCCACACACACACACACCATGCGATGGGTTCCGCCTCTTAGACGTATCGTATTCTACATATAATAAAATATATATTTATACACATGTGGGACCGACCTAAGACCCAAAAAAAACCCTTTTCACTCTCTTCGGCTGTCGTATGGTGGCTGTCCTATACAGGGTGGTTAACAAAGAATACGAAATCTTGGAAAATCTGTATTTAATAAACATGACAGAACTTCTGGTTAAATATAAAGAGTACGACGTCTTAATAAAGTTTATTTTTCGATATAAGACATGTTTACAGAATGTAACCCCCACTCGAGACACACTTGTGACATCAACCCGACAGACGAAATCGTTTCATCTCCACTCTGGCATCTCTCAGCAGTGGTAATAACCGTTTGAATAACAGCAGAGCTTTTATAGGTTTTCAGTGCTGACGGGTCGAAAAATCGTGTTTTTAACATAAACCACCATAGATGAATTAATGATTGCAGGAGAGGAAGAGTGTAAGACTTGTAAGGTTGTTTGGGGTTAAGGAATGAAGAGCTGTTAAACTGCCGATCCATCCTTGTGGATGTATAATATACATTTCAGATGGACACCGACTGCAGAGTGGACATCTCTCGGCGACCAAAATAAACTTTAGAAAATCGCTTGAACGACACCAAATGACCCTTATTAGACCTCAGTTTCTTCTTTGCAGAGATCTCGATTTTCAAATATTCGATACATTCTTTTCAATCACCGCCTATATGCGGCTATATATATATATACATACATTCGATTGCCGTTATTATAGTGTTCGAGAGAGGGATGATAACTCGCACACCGGCAGATTGCACGTAAATATCGTTATTGTACATTATTAAACCAGTGTGTATGTGTAGGGGTGGCGAGCGATGAGAACTGGTCCGAGAGTCAGGTAGCCGGTTCCCAGGCATGTGCGTGTATGATGGAAGAGACCCGGTGCGAATAAAACACAATATTATATGAGTCGCGGGCGGATGATGGGCAACCCAATCTCAGACGCCCGACGACCTGAATCTTTTTTTTTCGCATCCTTCACCCCGCTTTGATATACCTATATATATGTGTGTGTATATGAGTACTTTATGTGTATAATATATAGTTTCGCCGCGTCACTCGATAATGTTTACGAGGAAATAAGGGGAGACCATTATAATACGTGTGGTGTGAGCATGCACTGAAAAAAAAGGGATTGCCGACGACGTGGTTAAAACACCGCGGCATATTACGGGTATAATGTTTTTCCGCCGGGAAACAATTATAAAATCGTTAAACGAAAAATACGATTATGATGTTATCGAGAACACGAAAAATGATAAATCGTTCAATCGTGTTGTACAACAACAACAACAACAAAAATCACCGCACAAACAGAAAAACATAATATTATTATGTTTCTACTGCTGCGAATAATTTTTTTTATTTTATTTCCATATAACACCTACAATATAGAGTGTCACCAATCCGGAATTAAGTTTAGCAGCTTAACATAACTTTTTTTTGGTTTTCACTTCATTTAACCATATTATTATAAGTTAATATTGCAAATAATGAGAAATTAACGTTGTCAAGTACAATGTGTACCTATACTGACACTATATAATTCCACATTGTCACTCATCAAAAAATAATCATATAATATATTATGATAAAAATATACATATTTGTTGTTGCCTATAGTCGATTTATTTAAGTTTGCTAACGGTTTGTGAATTTGAATTGAAATTCAGTTTAAAAAACACACATATGTCTTTACTTCATATAATAGTAAAAATACCAGAAAATCGCAACTTATTATTATTTAACTGCAGACTAATCATTTTGCACGTTAATTATTTAACTTTCGAGACACTATGCTATAGTTACATTGATAATGCTAAACAAAGTCGTAAATCCAATAAAGTTCAACTCGTAATTATATTAATAGGTAGTAATAAATAAAGTGCCTACCTATTTTTATATACAGAAAAAATAGCTATGCTCAATATAATTTACTGTGTGCAACGCACGATAGGTTGTAATAATATTGCCTTGACCGCGACCACGGCGGTTATCCGCACTGCTGCCGTTAGGTCGTCGTCACTGTAATAAAAAAAAAAAAAATAAATAAAAAAATTACCTACAATATTATTAGCTTATATAGTGTTTATAGTTTATACACAACGATCGTATTATATAATCAGATTTCGTACATTGCTTTTGCAGAGTCACACACTTGACGAGGGTGCTACGTACCGAAGTCTGAAAGTACAGCTATATCGGTGTCACGGAAACGCATTCACGTGTTTTTGTCGTGACTACCTGTATAATATTTTACATTCAATACAATTTTCAAAATCTGATATAGAAGTATTATAGTGGTCCATGTGTAATCGATTCCCTGCTCATTAAAGCTGCAAAACTTCTCGAACTTTTTCATTCGCGTGGTACACATTACGCGCATTGTGGTGTATCAGTCGCGTTCCACTATTATATATGACTAACAGACTGTATAAAAATAAATAATATGTAATAAATTATTTTGTTGATTTTTCATACCGCTGTAATTTAATTTTCACCGTACTACCTACCACGTAGACTTGCGCGTACCACTGTCACAGTCTGAAAAGGTAACTGCGTTAAAGTAAGTGTGCTATATATTTATTTCAAAGAACTGCGAAATAAATAAAAAAAAAAAAAAACAGTTTCGCTACTAATTAATTTCGATATTGGTACCTACTATATCATAATATTCGATTAGGCACCTCCGAGCAGCGAATAATTAAATTATGTAGTATGTTAATTATTATATTATAACAAAAATGAGTAGGTATATATACAAAGAATTTCAAAAATACGTCGACCACGTTAGGTTATTTTTTATATAATATAAATGTTCATAAAGGAGTGGAGTAACTCCCCCCTCCCCTCAGTAAAATATGTTTGTAATTTTGTATATATATAATATACATGACGACTATTGTAATTTTCATTTAAGATAAATACCTCACCATGCATTTTGCATCGTAATATAACATTGTTCGTAAATATATAATATGGTGATATCATAATTCCATGATGCTGAAATATGCACCTTTCCTCGGAATTATTTTTCGTAAACACGGGAGCTTGAAAAACAACCGTACATACCTAAGTGGATTTCTCGAAACCAGCTGAGTCGTCCTGCAGGATTATCATTCGAATAACTCGACAATAATAATAATAATAACGTAGCTCAAAATATTATTATAATGTGCGTCACGATGATAACACTACACCCACTCTGCTGTGTTGTGATACCCTATTCGCAAAAGAATGTCCGCTTTTAAATAGGTATTTTCCTTATATTATATAGGTATGTTTATGTATATATATATATAAATCGTACTCATTTATTCAGTATGGCGCACATACCATTATAAAGATAATTATTGTTACGTCGAGAAGCCACGCCAATGTTTCTATTATCTCGGTCTGCAGTCGGCTAACACGCGCAGTAAAGTGTAGCAAAAACACGTTCAGATCGGTCATATGCGTGTAAATGATTATTGCGGGAGCACGCGTCTGTGATTATAACACAGTGCTAGAAAAAGCACATAATATAAAAAATAAATAACTCCAACGACGATTTCGAGGACACATTATAGCGGCTCGTGTCGGTTTTAAACAATAAACATATGTTCTGTATTATATACCTACGCGTTAAATGTTAATCGTACGATATTATAATATAATTATATTATATTTTAGTGGATTGCATCAACTTTTTATCAAAGAAATATTGAAGAGTTAAACACGTCATGAATAATAAGCTAAACAGCAGATGTCTGCTAAACATCGTTGTAGAGCGGAGGTAGTGAAAAAACTTACTATATACCTACATTTATTTTAAGTACCGCATACTGTAAATTGATTATTTTGCGGCATAAATTCATGTTGAAATTGAAATTATAGAACCGGACGGTTCTAATTTCATTTTCACTTTATTTTCCATAATTTTGTTCACTACTATAACGTTTTAACTGTTTCAAGTATTTTCTGTCCCCTGCCCGGTACACTATACTCTACATAGACAATATAAATCGATGTACTTAAAACTCTCATTACACTGTGAAAACGTCGAGATTTTAGATTTTGAAAATGTCGTACTCGTATTAATTTGGTTTGAGGAACCAAACATAATGTGTACACGACTTATATGTAAGTATATATAGGAAAAATAAATAACCCGAATTCCTTTATAATAATAGTATATATTGTAATTTATTATCTAGTAATATTCTTGTATTTAATGTGTGCACTGTACCGGACGAGTCCAACACACGAGTAATCGACCACGGAAAATATCGAAAAAACGACTTAAGTACTAATAAACAGATTATATACGTATATAACACGTGCAGGTCCAAATGCACGTTACAATAATATCATAAAATTCTTCATTCTTTTATGATTATCACTCCGTTACAAATCCCGGCGACGTAAATTGTGCACAGACACATGGTGAACGGCTCGTTTAGATAAACGAAAACACTTTACATTTATAAATCCGAAATGACCATGTTATTATAGTCACGCGCATACACAAAATACAATAATACACAGTCCGGGGACCCGAGAGAAAGTCGTCGTCGAAAGACCATAACATTATATGTCTACCGCACAACCTTAGGTATACGACGATAATAAATATATTATACAGAGTGATTCACCAAACATGCTCATCATCCCCATGTTTTCAAATTCTTAAGATTTTTTGTTTTGGACTACTTATAAAGAGTGTCCCATAACGATACAAACTTCTGTTTATCAAACGAGAACGCCCCTTTTTATTGTAAATTATTCAGTTATTAATTGCTTTAAAAATGGTTTACAAAAATATATATATTGTATAATAATATGTGGAAACAACGGTCCATCTGCTGCCCGAAAATCGAATACTATTTAACATCATTTTTGTGTGTTTATAAATAATAGCGGGTATCTAGCCATAATGTATAGAGCAGCATTGTGCGCTATTGTAATGTTTTTAATATCACCTGTTGTAGCTCTATTCTGCAAATAAACTATTCAATAATGTTTACGTTCTTATTGTATTGTGACTATCGATGACGATTGTAGTGCGCCGTGGCGCCAAAACTAGACGTTAAAGTACTTATATTATATGTTCGTGTTGCACAATTAAGCGTTACACGTGTTGCGGTCGAGAGCTTTTCTCACCTCCATACCATCGTATTGAGTATTCAATTTGACATTTCCACATAAACAACATAAGATAAAGTAGATAAACTGATAAGTCTCTAGACTGTAACTATAGTAAGTTTCGAGTGTACTTCGTCATTGAGTAAGTCACTACTATACTGTCATTGATGTGTTAAATTTGAACTCAATGTAATAATAATAATTTTATGCTTATGAAAAACAATATTATTGTTGCAGTCTTTATGACTAAGGGCATTTAATAGTTTATTTGTCTGCTAGTAATACCTACAATTTTAGCAAAATATACATTTCATTTAGTACCTATAAACAAACAATAATGAAATATTTCAAGGATCTACCATTAATTTCGAGGGGAAAACATTATTTTATAATATGAATGTAAATAATTAATATCCAACATTTTTCGTAAAAATTTAAACTTCAAACGTTTATAAAAAAAATGATATTGCTTTTTAAAGTATACTCAAATGTCTCTTCACTGTAACCTGGACAAATATAGACTTATTTTTTTTTTTTTTTTAATTAAGAAATTATGAAAATAAATTATGTAACGATAGGTACACCCTACTAGTTACTGTACACATGATTTCGATTTCATACATAGACATTGGGCATTTCGTATATTTCGTTAAATTCTGTAATATTACAGAAATTATGCCGAACCACATACAATGTTACTACCTTTTTCGTGGCTAAATCGTTATCAATATTTTATAAAATACATACGGACGTATCGATACGATATTATAACAGATCACGGTGTCGCAAAAAGCGATAACTCTGTTTTTCATTAACTCTCAGTTTTTATTACATGATTCTATACACAGCAGACGTTGAGTTTAGAGGTGTACATTTTAATTAAATATTTAGATATTATTATTATTATTATTATTATTATTATACACATTTTTAGATAGATTTTTCCTATTTTTCATTCGTTAATCGTAATATTATATGCATTATATTAATATATCAAATTGAACAATAGTATAATATTAAGACAAAGCTTACGTGAACTATACAAACAACGACATTATTGTTCATCATAATATTATTATAATACTTAATCACTATACTCCTCGATGACACGATATCGATGCTAAATAATTTTTTTAAATTAGTGATTAGTATGGAATTGTTATAAGTTAATACTGAGTATTAAATCATACAATATTAATTTTGATTTTTACGAACTCCCCCGTAGAGAATGAACTATATTATATAATAATAATATTGTTATAATATTGTATACAGCCAGATACACCAGATGGTGTATTAATGAAATTTTTGCTTTCCCACTGACCATCATTGTTCAATAAAATATATTTTATATACATGCAATATATATATAATATATACTATATAATGTATGGTGTATGTGTATAACAATTCAACGAGGGACTGGACAGCAGAAGGTACTCGGAAAAAGTGAAATTGTTACAATATAATATAATATAACAACATATTTCATTATTTATTATATTATATTTTGTATCATGATTTATTTTTCGTAACGGAATTTTAAACTAACTTACTTGCTAGGTATTTTTTTATCTTATCCGCAACGGTCATAAGTTATTTAATAGATGAATGTAAGTTCTCATACGAGATATACCAAGTAAAAACTAGGTATACGTAAGTTCCTACACGAATAAAAATTACTAGTACTTACGTAAGTTCTTGCACTAAAAAAATGCATCTATGATAATAAAATATATGTTAATTTCTATAAAATAAAAATACAAATTATTACAAATTCCTCCCCACTTTATTCAGACTATTAGGACTGACAACTTAGTTGGTGTAATAAAAAATTTGTTTGTTTTTATGTTTTGTAAAAAAGCCTAATCCAGTTTTTAATTGAATTCAGTAATTATATTATATAACATACATTAGAATTTTATGTGGCTTATTCCGAAAGTTCAAACACTTCACATAGTTATACTACTCATACTGTGTTATTTTAAGTCGTAATCTAATATTTTGTTATTGATATAATTTTGTTTTCTTCGTTTTTTTTTACTTATTTTTTAAGGTATATTGCAATTTTATGTTCTAATTTTTACACATGTATTTATTTGAACCATTTTGAAAACTTTAATTGTTTTCAGTATAATAGGATGATGATAAAAATTTAGTTAAATTCGGAGTGGATACTTTCACAAGCATTTGTAGTAAGACTTTTATCAGAACTAACACTAGCCCGACGTTGTATTTTTATTCGTGAAAAAATACGAATTAATACATTTTTTTCGTATATAACTTATACATATATCTTAACCGTTTACCTCATGTGTTTCGTGTGGGAACTCATCAAAACCCATTTAATATTATATATACAAATTATTTTGGTTGATTACTATTTTTTTTACAAAAATGTATTTTCCTATATTCATTAATAGTATAATTTTGATTGTTTTAAAATCTTGTTGGTACTCTCTACTTTTACACTGGGTGCTACAGAATGTCGGCCAATCGGTTGTCATTACTTTTCCCTTTGTATTTCTGATACTCGTTAAGCATACATATTTTTTACTGTGATTTTTTTCAACACGTGTTTGTTTCCTCTTATACTTTATAATATATTATCATGATCAAAAAACGTGTTAAGTATTAATAATAAAAAAAAAAAAAAATTGGTTATGTAATCGTTCACACGCTGCAATGTGCACCTATAAACGCAAATACGCAATAACCCTTATGCGGTATCAATTAATTGTATTACTAAGGCATATTATAAAAACGTCACTTTTTCGACATGTGAGCACTTTGAATTATTGAATTGAAATATTTTATCGTAATAATTATTTAGTATTTACAATGTTATGTTTTCATTTCGTCGCGGATTAAATTTACCAATCTTATACCGACCAATAAACGTCATACACCGTCGATTATATAATCAGCTATAGCTGTAAAAAAAAAAAAAAACATTTAAATACTAATGACAGTTATCCATTCAACCGAACATTTATCATCGAAACAACAATATTATAATTATTAAGTAGCCGAGTATGTAATAAACTAATAACTAATAAGTCACTCGCAGATTACAGTCAATGTTACAATAGTCGATGGCACATTTTACAATAATATTATGATATAAATTAGTATACCTGTGTAATATAATGTATAATACTCATACTTGAGTACCAAATTATTGCACGAATTATTGCGTTGTGCTCGTATTTGACATATTTACGTGACTTTTTCTAAGCCCGGGGACTTGAAGATTATAATAATATTACGAACAAAACAATGTAAAAATTCAATAATAATACAAACGGAATAAAGCTATCTGTTTAGGTATACTATTACACTTTACACTTAGTAGTTAACATACCAATGTTATTATATTATACGACTTTCCATGTTCATACACCTTTTAACGTTTTACGAGTAGGTACCTATATGATTATATTATTACATACATATCAATATTATATTTAATAGTTAATACTTTAGTCGTTGCCTGTCGGGCACTATTGCTTGTTATATTATGCCGTAATGGGAAATGATACGATTAACAAATACCTATTATGCGTAAGCCGTTTAATTTCATAATATTTGGCTTGAATGACCGGTGTGCGTACCGTTTTTACGAATTCTAAATAATATCTGTTAGATACATGCGAGAGGTATAACCACCTATAATAGTTATACTGTTAAATTACGTCGGACTATTAAACCTGTAAAAGAAAAGAAAAAAAAATTCGATTATAAAAGTACCTAAATATAAAAACATAGGTAATAAATCATTGTTACCTATATATTGTTTTTTGAGGGTTGAAAAATATGTTACTAGTATAAGGGTCAGATTTTTATCGCGTGTAATAAACGTAACAAAAATCCATTATATCGTATATATAATACACGCACATTATATATATATATATGTGTGTGTGATATTATTATATTGATTGGTACCTCCGTGTGCCAAAGAGTAAAAAATCATTAGCATCTTTATGTACCGCAGTTTTAAAACGAACACGAGATGACTTTTACTTTTGTCGAAATCGATTAGGTTTTTATATTAGTTTTGTTTTCACGTGTAGCATATAATATATTATAAAATTTCGGTAAAAATAATACACTTACAGATCACGCAAACCCTTAAACAACCTGACCACAATGTGGCGAATAAAACCGTTTACGCGGATCGATGCATTTATTATGCTGCCGTTAATCGATGAGGACGTTGACAATAATAACGACAACAATAATAAATGATGTGTATTTCACCGGTATACACATCATGACTGAAACGTGTATATATATTACAATAATATCGATCACCTGACAGTATCTCAATAATATAATACTACTCATAATAATAATAATAATAATAATAATGTATAATATCTGCAGCCGCGTCGTCGACGACGTTCCCACGCCCTCCGTATACATAAAACGGTGGTTTGCACAGGATTTTAACCTTTTCAAACGGACGATTTCCGTGAGAATATGTTACATTTCGTATACAATATCGTTCCGTGTTTTGTGACGGTTTCGGCGCGGTTTGGTTCGGTTTTAAGTATTATTATTATTTTTTTTTTTTTTGTCAACAACACCGTTTTCCAAAATCTGTGTCGCGAATGAATAGAGAGACGAACCCGGTGCATTATCTGTTCGTGGGTGTGCGAAAAACGAAACGGTGAGCCAACCCGTTCCGGATATTCCCACACCCTATACAGTAAATATGTATTGTTTACTTCAGGTGCGCGTCCCGACGATCAAAGTATGTATACTCCCGACACAATAATTGTGTTACACAGTTGACAACCAACATAGGTAATAAACACATTATATATTTAAGTATATAGGTACTTGATATAATGATAATATTTAGCCCCGTTTCGCTCGTACTACTATGCAATAAAATTTTTATACCAAATCACGACGGTGTTTATTATTATGTGTTTTATTTCATACTGTACGAATGTAAATGCAAATTTTTGCACTTATCCAAATGCGAAAAAAAATCCCTGTTTTTGCTATGCGCTTGCTGGAAAAGGTTTAGTAGTTATAATTTTTATTTTTTTTTTGGTTTTTGTTTAGTGCCACCAAAAATTGTATTTGTTCAAAGTGATTTGGAAAAGGGAGTGCTGGAGTTGGAGAAACGTTTCTTCATCAATCATCGCACGCATACCAAAACCAAGTTTTCTCGCGTTCGGGAACATTGACAAAAAGTTTTTTCATAAAATTATACAAAGAAGTACATAATACTGTCAAGGTTCTGGTATTAAAATTCGAAAGTGGCAGTGCTACCTACCACGTATATTTGAGTAAACAATGACGGTATTATAATAACAATATCAAAATATTATTCTTGTAATATTATGTTATTAAAAAAAAAATAACATATAATAGTATTATGTGCCATACATATATTTCAATATTTGAGTGATGATAATTTCAATGAAAATAATACATTTACATGCTGATATATTTACAATTTTTAGTAAATTATAAATTACTTACTTTTGAAAAAAAAAATATATATATTCTATCATACTGTACTATACTGTTGTAGAACAACAAATTGTGATCGTTTTATGTCAGTTCGTGATAATTTGTAACTTAATTATTTTTATGGACGTACGACCACGATTTTGACACTAGACAACATTTTTACGATTTTAAGGTTATAAATAGGTACGCAATTATTATAAATATGTAATTAAACTTCTTGTTATACAATCAGTAATAAAATATTTTCTAGGAAAAGAAAGTTAAAATTTAGTTTACTTAGTGATTTGAACCTAAAACTGCTGGTGGTCTAATTTAGATGTTTGATATGGACATTTCTCGTAATTATTATAGTTTTGTTAATTTCAACTTTTGCCGAATTTAAACGTCCTTTAACTGTTATTTTATTCAGATAAAAAAAGAATTTCTATAGCCCGCATTGAACTCTAGTTCATTATTTTATTTCAAATAATGGTAATAAATAATTTGTAAAAAAAACTTAAAATTGTATTTTTTAAATGACATATTGTAAAGTTTAAGATTAAAATATTAAAAAAACGGAGTTTAATATAGAGTATTTCCGTATATATATATTTTAAAAAATTATCAAATTAATTATTCTTATTACATTATATTATATATTCGTATTACAGAATAAAAACATTATTTCCATTTATTGCATTTTTGAGGGAAAAATGACATTAGCAGCACCGATATTTTAAAACTATTGAATATTAGTAGTTACTGAAAATATTGTACAAGCAACTGCTGGCTAGATAATTCGTTGTTATACTGTAATCAAGTGTTTTTTAATCAAAAATAAAACTTAAACACAACTAAGATACAACATAAATAATATTACATTATATGTTTTATTGCATGTTAAATTGAACTTAATACCTTTTATTTTATTACAATTTATATGAATAAATAAAGGTATACATCCTTCGAGGACTATTGAGTATTGACAAAGTGGTATATAACAAAATCATCTATCTGTACGTATTTTTCAGTCATGTCGGAATCTGGACCTGAACTTAATACAACAATTAAATGTACAAAATCGATGCCTTGCATTGAATTAGCTTCTTCCATATTATCTAAACGTTCACCGGGGTCTTATAAAAGTGGTGACACGGTTTATGAGCAGGAAATCCAAAAACCTACTGAAAGACCAAACGTAAAAGCTTTGATTGACAAACATAGGTCATTTCAAGACAAGTTACTAAATGCTAAAGTTAACGATTTCAACACTAAGAAAAAATCATTTGCCAATGCTTATAAAAATTTATGTGGTTCGTACAACGATTGTATAAAAATGGAAGGTGACACAAAACAGGTGGAAAACGTCGACAGTTTTGTAAGATTAGAATATATTATTTAAATTTAAATAAACGGATATATACGGATACAATACAGCATAAAAATAATGTTTAATTATCATATTAAAAAAATTAAAAAGCAAGTCGTGACTATACTAACTATATTAGTTAGTTACTTATATTCAATCAATTTAATAAACTAAGATTGTTAGTTGTTGTTAACTTTTTTTTTATCATATATTTATGAATCCAATAAAACATCACATACTCGTACATATAATTTAAAATAAAAAGGCGGTTGCTTTTTTTATATTATACTACAATAATTTAAGTATACTTTTATTTATTTAAAATTTACAGTAAATATATCTACTACCAACACAATATAATATAAAGAACTATTATTATTTTAAGGTATTACCTATATTTAAAACTATTTTATTGATTCGACATTTTTTTTAGGTGAAAAATCAAGTGTTTGAAGTTTTTAATTCAAACATTGTATTAAATAATCCAAAACCACTGGATGTAGAAAAATATGTGTTAAAATCCGATGAAATTGATTTCAAAACTGGAATGCCCGAGTTAGATAAAATGTTGACAACTATGGGCAAACGTTTTTGGCAAAATATTGTTTCCGTGGTCAGCATTAACAATGTTTACTACCAATGTTTGACACAGATAATGGACACACGTAAATTTAAAAATTTCGAGGACGTAATAGTTCATGTCAATTCGACGTTGAAAATAGCAGGCGATGATTTTGAACAAATCAGATCGGAACTCGTCGCCTCTTGCAAGGAGTGTATGGAAAAGTTCGGAATCGTATTGGACAGTAAACTAAATGAGAAATCAAAAAAAACTCCATTATCAAACCACAACAGTAAGATGAGTGCGCTCAAAATGCAGATAGCCGAAAATAAGAGACGCACGAAAGTTGCCGAAAACAGTATCGCACAACTTCAGAAAGAAAAGAAGGACTTGTTGAACATATTAAACAGTTACGATTCTGAAGACATTCACAAAGTAACGTTAGAAAAACGGCTTGAAGCTGAGCAATTGAAAAACAACGAATTACGGGATTTAATTAGTACTATTTTCAAAAAGAAAATGCCTTTTAATATCACCAATCCAATAAATAGTGACATTGAATTTGAATAAATAAATGTTTTCAAAATCACAAACGACTAATTATAGTAGTGTTATCGCATTTATTATAGCTACATAATAATTGTTATATATCATTGAGACTTGGCCCGGGAAAAAATGAATAAACATAAGACATGACGATTTTATTATCAGTGTACCTTAGTTCATGGACAATTCGGCATTGGTGTCCTCGCTTTGTGAACTAATTCCACCGAGATTGGCCATCCGCCTATGGCAGATTAAGTATAGCACTTAACTTGTTATATTATTAAACGTGGTTAGACCTACTATCCTAACTTTTCTAATATTTCTAAAAACAATATCTCAAACTTTCGTCAAAATCGGTAATTTTGTCTCTATAATAGTTACAATACAATAACATAAGGACATTGTATTTATTATTCATTTTAATAACAAGTGATAAATTAAATTATTTTTATTAAAAAAAAAAAAAAAAAAATCCATAGCAACGGAAATCGGGTCGGCTTTTTGATGTTAACTTTTTTTTTTTTTAATTAATTACAAACATACTACGCAATCTTTATGTGGAAATACGTATTTGAGTGAGTATTTCAATAATTATGATGACAATTTAAGTATGTTGATTGTGATATTTACATGAAAAAAAAAGTTATAATAGGGAGAGGGGGTGAAAATCTTTCAGAGGTCATTTTGTCGTGATTTATACTGATCTTATCCCTCCCATACTGTGTGGTAAACACTTTTATTAAATTGCACACACCTTACTAGCTATCACGGTTGTGAATATGTATTCATTTAATGTACAGGTATTGAATATGAATTTCTGAGGTATGAATTGTTGTTTATACAAATGTATTCCTGTTTATATTTCAATAAAGAGCACCTGCATATTTACTTATTGTAGGGGGTTTGTTATACCTGCAATTTTAATGAAAATTTAAATTTTAAATTCAGGTACTTATACTTATACATTATGAAAACCATTAATGGTTCATGGTTGTTTACGAAATAATATAAACATAAAAAAAAATGTTTGTACAGGGTAAAAAAAACTACTGCAGACTAATATAATATCTACTAAGGACAGCACAATAAAACTTTCGGTAAACGGAATATTTTGTACTGTCTGTTGTTTGATTTTCATACCGTGTGCCCAGTGTGGACACTTTTTATGATGATAATAAACTGAAAATCTCGGCCAATTTGTAAGGTTAAAATAAATTGAGCAATACAATTTTAAAATGAGATACGATTAGATTATTTAAAACTTTATATCAAACTCGCACGATCTCGGTCGCGATTGCGATCAATATTAGTTTAAGAGAACAATATTCATACACAATAGTCAGTTTCAAAATTACGAAATAAAAATTTGAGTGTTGTTTTTTCCATTCAGTGAGTCTATGCGACGATAAATACAATTTCTAGTATAATCCATAACGTTTAAAGAAAAAGAAGAAAATGCAAGAGAATATAAAATAATATACCTTTATCGTGTTTACCAGTTGAAGAAAGATTTTAATAGTTAATATTATGTATTCAACGTTTTATAAAGATCTACTTTCATTGGTCTCTTATTTTGATTCCTACTGTGCAACTAACCAAATCCTAATCCTAACCTAATTAAGATGGTTATATAACGCCTTTATTAGTTACAATTGTGGTTTATCTACATTTAAAAATGGTCATTGGCAACACAAATATTTCTATAGATTGACATTATATTATCGTCTCCAAAAAATATGTAAAATAATAATATCTATAATTGAATTTTAGCATGTTCTATAACATGTTGAGTGTTCACTGTTCACTTTAAAAAGCTATTATTATTTATTTCATACTAAACGATAGTTATAATAGTGTGTTTTCTCTTACATATATTTTTATGTTCCAATACATTTTCATGAATAGACAATAACATATGGTTTATTTCTCTCCACGAGTTTCGGTATTCGAATAAAAATCACAATTTGACTATCTAATCTCATCGAAGAATAACCACGCGTATTTCGTCTCATTATAATAATTATATAGGCTAAACTATCCTCATTTCCACTAAAAATATGTTATTCTCTATAATGCGTGTTGTTTATACATAAATCTTCACCGGCGAAATATACAATTTTTCATTGTAATAATTCCATTATATTATTTTATCGTACACGTAGAAAAGTTTCATTTTTTCTGATTCTTTCGTATTTTTGCATTTGTTACCTACTATCGTTTTGTTTGGTTTTTTTTTTTAACTCGCATGTCTTATTGTGCAAACATTTCAAGGATATTTAATATGATTTTTTAGATTTAGAATACATTACGTTTATAATGCAAAATTCACTCTCATGGTTATATTTTGAATATTATGTCCTAACACGCCTAAATAATGAAAATACAATTCGTCATTTGAATTTTCTGACAATAGATTTTCTGACGATTTCAATCTTTCTTGAATTTAAATGTCTCATTTTTTTTTTTTTTTTGCAACTCATGAACATCTAAAAATAATACAACATTAAAAATCTAGTTTTTCTTTAAAATTATAATAAACTATAAATAATTAAATCAGTAACCAATATTACTGCATATTTATGTATATAACACGTTTTGATCAAAAAGAAAACTGCGAATTTCACACAATAACTAAGATCTAACAAGCTGCAATGTATGAAATATCAAGTTATACATCAGTCATATTTAAAATCATAAATATAACTACAAGCTAAAGATAAGAATATTTGTATACTAATATTTAATCAAAAGAATATTTTTTATTTTATTGAAATACGGACTTCTATATTTTGATAACCAAAGTCTGCTAGTATCTTTGGAACATTACACTAAACTATTTTTCGTTATACACATAATATTTAACTGAACGTACTTCAATTATATTATGATCAAAAGTGTGCTCATGGAACAGTCAAGGCAATGAGAATTAATATCGAACTTATTTACAATCTTTATTTCCGTAATTGTTGATAATGAATGAAAAACAGACAATTATCACCTATGTCCTATAATATAAACTACCTATATACATACCACCCCACCTGTAAAATACAATAGCTATTAAACTAAACTAAGAAATAAAACACAAAGTGTAGTTTCAATAAATTGTATGTTTTTGCATAACTCAATAACATTTATTTATTTGCACGACTGGATAAGTATTTATAATCTATAATATAATACGATAATAATACGAATAATTGTTATAAATTCACATTGCTCACGATAAATTGATAGTTAGGTTGAATTTCCCGGGGATTTAATCACATGTATACAATTTCATAAATTGTATTATTATAATAGGTAATTCATATTGTTTTGTTTGAATTAATAATAATATATTACATCAACGTATTGTTTATTATACAATTCAACAACAACAAAAAAGGAGTGGTCAGGTGGGTAACGTTCTGCTGTACAGTATAGGTATCGAGTGAACCTCGGAAACAGAGTAGGCCACTATAATATAATGTAAATGTGTTAAATTTGAATGCAATGATAAGTATCATTATTGTATACGAAAAACGATTCTGAACGGAGATGATATTTGTCAGCCTAGGATATATTTTTCACTGGGTGGTGAAAAAAATGATTTATGTTTTAATGGCATGAATACCCCAAAATTAAATTGTGTGCAGAAAATTTTAATTTAAACAACTGGTGTATGTTTCAACCTTCTACGACTAATAATTTTTAATTATATCAAAAAATCTAAAATTATTCAATTGTAAATAATCGTTATTTTACACGTGAATATTTGATTTCGTAAAAATTTTAACTCAAGATAAACATTTTTTAATTGATCAACGCTCAACTTCTTTTATAAATATTGTAAGCAAAACTTATGAAAAATCTCGTATTAAATTTTCAACTCTTAGCTACTTGTACAACATTTTTTATAAATTTTTAACTACAAAATAATTTGCAAATATTCGTGATTTTGTCAATATTTAAACTTCAAAAGCTAATAAAAAAAAAACTCGGTTCAGAATCTAATATATACTTATTCCTCGATCTACCTTATTAAATTCATATTTTATTTTAGATTGTGTTAGCACTCTATCGTAGACAATTTATACGAAATATGAATGCACTTTATATGCAACGGTCGTGCACATCGTCAAAAGCTATAAATTTCTATCGTTCTTCTATCATATAAGCAGTACTTAAATAACCAATCAATACCAATCTCGCTTAAATTTATCTCATATTTTTAACGGTTCTAACGGGAATACTTAATACCATACATGATATTTAATTTATTATTATTATTAATAGGTACTTCATTGTTGCTTATCGACACCACTATATGTTTACATGTTAACTTGTCGGTATAGATGTGCATATAAAATAAATATTATTTTTCTAATGACAATTGACAGACCCTTCTGTGATGAGTATACGTAGATAGGTAGTAGGTACTCCATGTCTCCATTCAATCGATTATGAATCGTTTATCGTTATACTGCATTATTAAAGTATATACTATGATGATAAATTCATAATATTTCATAATACCATTACGTTATTCTAACATTGTAATTTTACTATAATATTTTTTATATTTTTTATATTTTCAATAAGTAAAAATAATAACAATATATTTTTATGGTTGTGCTTCAATATGACTTGTAATAATAAAATAATACTATATTTAAACTATTTTATTAAACCTGCCACACTATGTGGGTAAAAATCAACAAATATTTATAAAGACTAAAACCATTTTCAATGGCAGCTTTTATTTCTTTAGATACCTATATATACAATTAGTCAATACAAGTTACAGTGCTCGGTGCTATTTTTAATATTCTAAAAACAACTTAAGTGACTTAAGAGCATTTAAAATTAATACTATACATATAGGTATAACTTGTTTCAAAATTAAAATACCATAAAATGCTATCATACATAAATAATGTTCTTATCTTAAAGTTCGATATAAGGTCAATTCATTCTAAAATTAAATTTAGTTTATATCAGTACCTAATAAGTCCAATAAGTAAAAGCACAAGTCACAAATATTGGTTTTGCTATTTATTTTAAAAGTATATTATACAGAGACGGCACGATATGCTGGTGTCACATACTCTTATAACTTCAAGTAAAGAAAGAAAAACTTTATTCGTATTTTATAACACCTACGCAATGCCATTTAACGCCAATTCAAAGAAATGACATCGTTTTAAGGACATATTTTTTTACAAACCTACAATTGAATGCAGTGATGTACGTCGAGAAAAGTTTTGAAGAGTATTTAATTTTTCGACAATCATAATATAGTAGTGCAACTTTTAAACTTGTAAAAATTAGACTGACAATATTGGTGAGCCCGGTCTAATGACGTTATAAGGCTGTTACAAATATCCTAATACGTTTTTTTTTTTGATTTTAACCAATTAAATGTTTTTGAATATAATAATTTGGAGTAACACTTTTTTTTTGCTTCTTTAATGCGTTATAATAATACCTATATATATTTGAAACCAAAATGTTATTTTATCACTTTATACGTAGAAATATCTCCTACGCGTATTATAGTAATACACTATACGTACCAACTAGCAATGACTATAAGTTCCTTAACACCATTCGTATTTTATATATACTATAAAATATATGTATTTAGCTATATTGATATAGATTCCTAATACGTACTGTTTGTAAAACACAATGAGTTGAGTTTCTTTTAAAGCGAAGGCGAGTTATAATATCATACAACGACACTGTGTATAATTATAATAATATTATATATACAAGAACAGTGCGGATGACTGTGATTTTTAATTCTTTTCAATTTTAGTCTACGGTGTATTTTATATAATATAGAAGTGCATAATTTTCTCGAGTTCGACTATAAAAAATAACAAAATAACCACAACAATAATGATAATTATTATTATTATTTAATTTTCGAGTGCATTACATTCAAAAATTACTGATAAACCGAATACAATATTATAATAATGTTACCTATTGTACCTTAATAATAATATGTATTATATTATTATGTACGAGTATTAACTCCAAAATAACGTCATATTAGCCATAAGATACCATAAAACGATCTCTATTAATACTATTTGTCCTTTCAACTATGACCGCAGGCTAGTGACAGAATCTGGATAACGAAGGTGGGTGGGCGCCGCGTGGCCCTTGTGCACTAGTCGTCGGTCGTCGTCTACTTGTATGGAATCGTCACTCACTTTGAAATTTGTCTATTTCTCCTCTATATTATTATATGTTTTTATCTCAAAACATTGTGATGTAAGTATAGCTATTACCTCCGTGAACGAACATCGTAAATCGCCACATACATGAATAGTAATATTATAATGTTAAGGTACGAGTGCAGACGAGAGATGATTCTACTGCAGATTGTACTATCATTATTTTAACTTATTTTTTCTTCTATATTAGGTATATTAACAAACTCTCGTGGTATTCAGAAATCTGATTACTTTTAGAATGCCGCTAAGTATTTAATGTTGTATTCTGAATAGGTACTTTTGAAAATATTTCGGTACCTTATTCTTATTTTTTTTTTATATATATATTATTTAATTAGTGTGTTAAAATCAATTTTTTTTTATTTTTATATTGATTGTTATATTGTAAGTAGATCTGTATTATCACAAATACAATATATTTTAAACATTAGCATAATTTATGTGTATGTCATACGGAACATATATGCAATGCACTTGCACAAACAAAACTATTACTTGTAGAAGTATGTATTATATTGTATTGTCATTAATGTATGATTGTATTCTATATAAGTTCTATTTGATTTTTATGTTTTCATAAAATATTTCCAAAGAATCGTTTATTTTCATAATCCTTTTCCCTCGATCGTTTTTATAGTGCTAGTCAGGCGACGTATGAGATCGCCGCAAGCGTAAAAATCGCGGTTATTACTCGTATATTATACATCTACACACTAACATAATACTACGTCATATATAATAATATATACGTACATTGTGAACAGATAGATTGTTATTGGCTTCCTACAAATACGCGTTTCCGCCTGTAGCGATATCACGAGCTTGCAGAATATCTGTTTCGCGTTTTTATTTAAATATTATAATGTTACACTTTTACAGTCATGTCCTTGCACTGCATCATTGCGGTATATAAAAGGTAGGTACTGGTTCAAGTGAATAGAATAACCTAGTCGCGTGTAATGTACGCATTTATAATATACACATAATTAATACTAGAGAAAACGGTTTTATTTCATATACAATATCATATCGTTCGACTAAGCGCCCGACGTCTATAAAACGTCTCAAAAGCACCCGGATAACATACATAAACATGGGATACACATGCTGTTTAATTACATTAGACGTATGAAATATATAATATCTGCAGATCACTATTATTTATACAGAGAGAGAGAATGTAGATATTGTATGGGCACCATTGACTGCGGCCGACTGGCTCATTGTACTTGTACGCACGACTTTATATGCTCCATCGTCTGTAACACTGTATACAATATAATGTGTGTTCTTAACTTACGTACTTACCTTTTATAATATGCTAACCGTAAACGTTATATTATTAATACCTATGTTTAGCGTATGCCCGGGGAGAATTGTCAAGATTTGGCAATGAACAGATGATATGAGATAAGTGGCAGAGAATGTCATGTTTGACAGTAAGATCTTATAGGTCGGCACACCGAAGAAAAAGACACTGGATCGCAGAAGGTTACCCGTCATATTTACGATAATATATTATTTTAATTATTAAATGTCTCGTATAGAACGTTTTAAAGGTATTTAAATATTTAATACGTTATCAGTGGCGTATACGAGGAAGGATATAACGGAGAGTCAGATCACGGTTGTTAGATAAAACTTAAAGTTACAATATTATTGTTTATCGACATAATATTGTGTTCATAAGAAATGTATTGTTGTTTCTTTATAGGTACTTAATACACCTGACAATTCACTAAATAGATATAGTGAAAATCCATACCCATTCTAAAATCTAAAATGGAAAATGACTATATTTTACCTTCACTCCCCTCTCACTACGTCACCACAACCATCAATCATAAAAATTGGACATTTTTTAACGGACTCTATAATCACATGTGACAGCTGCTCAGCTCATAGTTCTATCCGCCGGTACTTGTAGTCAAAGTGTATAATAATATTAATATTATCAAAGTTCGCGGAAATTGTACACAAGTGTGCGATTGTTCAAAAATATAAATAATATATTAATGCAATAATGTATGAGTTCGGGTCGTCTGTGGCTGCACATGTGCACTGTGCAGGGTAGGTGCAAGTATACCATAATAATATTACCGCGTTATAGGTAGGTACCTGCAGCACAGTGCACATCCGTCTAAATGCAATACCCATTAAATTAGACGCAGACGACGAACCCTCGTAGTTTCCGGCCGTGCGAAAGTGTTTGAACCGAAAGGGATGGTTTCCTATACAACTACGTGCACCTTTGCCTATAACGTATAATACATATTATAGGCGCCCTCGAACCCTTATCGTGGGCGCCGAACAAACACCTGTTTGGACCGCGGATGTCGGGGATGTTGCTGTTGCAGTACTTGCAGCGGGAGGCGTAATTTCAATAAAAGGGGTACTGAAGCAGCCCCTATTTTTTTTCAATTAGTCTTATGATCTTGGATTACACAATAAACAACTGATTTATACCTGGTAACTCTCGATTTGGGCCTATACTAATACTAACCATGCGATGTATATATTATATACAGTTTTTAATAATTATAAGTCGTAAGCTACAAACACCAAATATTTCGATTTTCAAAAGCCCTATTTTAAATGTTAAAATCGTTCGCCAAACATTATAAGTCGTAATAAATTTTTTCTCTTCTTTTTTTTGTGCTAATATAATTATACAAAACATAAAACTATAAAAATATCACTCACCAAGCAGTACATTATAATGTCATAATACAATAATTACCTAATACGAATCGCTAATTTCTTATTAATCTTAATAATTATAAATTAATGTTAATAGTTATTTTAAAAATATTTATATCTCATTCTTTTTGTCTCATTATACCTACATACATCTAGACATTAAAATAAAACATAAATACAGACCTAATGTATTATGTATAGGTCAGGTATCTATATTAATAGTGTATGTATTTGTATTATAACGATAATAACATTATAATACGTAGCAATAAAAAACAAAATCAACCTCTCATGTATAAAACCAATCGCCTTTCCAACGACTGCTAATAACCTTCACGTCATATAATAATTGAATAAAAGTAGATACTCGTAAATGACAGACGTGTGTTCACGCACTTACATTTTAAGAAGACCTATGTTTTTTTTTGCCAGCCGTGAGTATAGTTAGCGTGGAGTGTGATATAAGTATGTATAACATTAGATATACTTATAGTCACTATTCGATAAGTTATGTTAGTGGTGATTTTACTAGTTAAAAACTCTTATTGTAATTAGTAATTATTAATCGAAATAGGATATTGATAATTTTTAAACGTATTTCTCTTTAATCGTATATTATGCTTGTAATAATCAAGCTACTAATGTGTTGTACTGTTGTATGCTTAATTGATTCGGAACAAAGAATATACACATTTTATTTTGAAATTTCAAACCTATAATAAACGCCTTTTTTTGTTGTTTTTTAAAACGTCATATTTTTAAATTTTTACGACCTTACTCATATTACAAATATTCTTTTTGAATTTTTGTATATTGTAATTCGTAGTTCATCTTTCTTAAATTTTAGATTTTAAAGTAAATGTATATATTTTTATTTGAGAAAGTGCGTTTGAATTTTAAATTTTTACGAAATATCGTAACGATAACGATTTATCCTCAAGCGATTTCAAATATTTGTTATTATTCAAAAAATATAATTCGTAGATACTTGAAAATTTTATCAGTTATTTAGATTGGCATTTTCGTTACATGATTTAATTTTCAAAATATTTTGACTTTTTTTGAGCTATTTATAGACAACTGAAATTTTCAATTTTTCTGAAAAAATTTTTTTGGAGTATTGATAAAATTTTTTTGGCCCAATAAAAATACTTGAAAATTTAATACAAAGTTTCTCATAAGTTACTCTTATAGTGATTTAAAAATTATAAGAATATATAGGCACAATTTTTTTTTTTTATTAACATTTGAAATCCAAATATTGACAAAAATTCGTCAAAATCATGAATATTTGCAAATTATTTTGTAGGTATAATTCATAAAAATTTTGCATAAATAGCTAAGAGTTGAAAATTTAATACAAGATTTTTCATAAATTTAACTTACAATAATTATAAAAGAACTTAAATTTTGGTGTATTAAGTGTATTATTTATTCAGGCCATTAAAACATAAACCACCTTTTTCACCAACCACTGGAAATTATATTCTAGGCTGACAAATCATCTTCGTTCAGAATCGTTTTTCGTATACAATGATAACTATCATTGGATTCAAATTTAACTCTCCTATAATATATAATAGTGATCCACACGGTACCTAATATACAGCAGAGCGGTACCCACTTACCCGCCTTTTTTTTTACCACCTACTTACGTTTAAAAATCTTCTAATAATGTAATTTTAAATACTACCTATCCTTCGAGTACAACAACAACAAAATTATTGTCATGGTCATAATAATTTTGAATATTACTATAATACGATATACCAAAACTAATTATTTCCCTTTCCTTCCGATGTGAAAAATGTTCATGAATACAAAAGGAATAAAAAAGAAACTTAACTTTTAATTTGAATTAGTTATTATTATCCTCAAAATCTGTATCTTAACATGGTTACATACTCAAATAAATTTATATTTTAAAATTAACTTTAACTTAACTTGTTTGTTTTTTAGTATTACTTAACAAACTAGTAAAAAAAAAACAAATGATTACTTTTTTGAATCCAGCTTTGGATCTAAGTTCTCGAAGTATCTTGATAATACTATAGTATATTATATATTTTGTTAAAGAATAATAATTGGTTTTAACAGTTTTGTACCCATTTTTAATAATACACTTTTTAGCCAAATATATTCAATCGTAGATACAGTTCTTGCTATATACAAGTATATAATTACCAAAAATTACTTACAATACAAAAAATAAGTGACTAATAGGTAAGTAACTGTTTAATTGTTGTCCGTTATAGGTATTGAGAGTACTTCATCAATATCATAGATATTAGAATACCTATTGTGTTTAAATTGTATTTTAACGATAAAACATTAAAATATAGGTATGGTATATACCACTATATAAAAAATACTATTTATAATATCACAGTATATAAAATAGTTCTGAGCGAAGTCGGTTTGTCAATTACTCAATATATTTCATTACCTATATGTTTATGTTGCTATTAAAATAATTATCATACAATTAATAATATGGACATATACCTACCTATTAATGTGGTTGGTCAATTTAATTTTTACCAAAATCATATTGAATAGAAAGTATTATTAATTATTATTTTAATAGAAGCGTGTATATAATATGATAATTAAAAAAAGTACAGATAAATATAATATAATATCTATACCATAATTATAAAATATTGTTGTTAACTTTTTAATTTATACTTTTTGTATATGGTATGGAACATAAAATAACTGAAGGACCACTTGGTAATAAATATCCAAAGGTTAGACAACAGAATTAAAACGCCTGAAAAATTAGCAATAATAAATAAGCAATCAAACTTGTCCTTTAAGTTGTCCCCGATTTACCGTAGGCATGACGTACAACGCCGATTAAGGATATATTATGATTTATGACTTAAGGAACAAAGATGATGCAGGGAGAAGGGCTTTTACCTAACCTGATCGATCTAGTGCAGTGATCATAGAACTTACACAAAGTCGGGGAATTACCTATGTACTTATAAATAAACTTAAACTAAAACAGTTTTTCACTTTATGCAGCAGAGTGAGAAGTTAAGTGGCCTCTTACACTCAAGTCACCCGAGTTGCTCGTGGACTTCGCGTTGACACTACTTGACCGTGGTTAAAAATATCATGCGGTCGTTAAGGTAAACCCATTATGTACCTAGGTATAAGTACAGTCTTTCAAAGCAATCAAAGCACGTAGACATGTTTTCTGTGTATTTCTACTTATCATATTATGTATAGTTATTATTTATTATTTAGTTATATTTATTTTAATATTTTAAAATACTAACTGTTGATAAGATTAAGAACCTTAGATTAACTAGGATCTGACTACATACTGGCATTGAAAGAGGAATTCTAGTAAAAGGAATTTGACTATCAAATATATTCACAGAGTACCATCACTTTTTTAAAAAAAAAAACTTATTCAGCCTGGGCCAAGTAATGAAAATTGTCATAGTATTAGTATAATATAATTAATCTTTAATTTTTGGGTATTTTATATTATAATATATTAGTGATGTAGAGTGTAGATGACATTTTTCTTTGGATCAAAGTTTGAAAATTTAATTTTTATGACTATTTACCTATTTTTAATATTTTTTAATTGGAATAATGAAAAAATAGTTCATATTAATACTGTAATTTATTTAAAAATTGTTAATAAAAATATTGTTATATTCCTTAGTAACTTTTTTGATATTCATGGTACTTTGTGTTGCAGATTTTTATTTTGTCATCTTGTAACATTGGTTATTGTTAATATGATTATAGATCATATAATATTTAACTAAACCAAATGCTTAAATTAAGCCTTAGATACATATATAATATTGTTTTACCCACCACATTAACAGAATAAATTATTAAGTATATTAATTAATATGTCATCAGTTATCACTCATCTTAGATATTATTTTAATTGTGAATTTTAAATATTTTTCCATTTAGTAGTGCACATTGTAGACCTCACTAAAAATCTATTAAGTAATCAGTTACATTAAGAAATCAATCAAAACAATTTTAAACACGTTAAATTAACATATTATATACTTAAAATTTGAATGTAAATTAAATAAAGTCAGCTAACTAATACATTATTGTTAGCCAGTTTTTTATTTAAATTAAAAACTGTAGGAAAAATAGATAATACATCAAATCATTGACAGAAAAAAATAGATGTAATAATTAACATTTTTTTATTCAAGTTGTTTGACATTTATACAGTATCTTTAAAAAAAAAAACCATTAATAAAACAGATAAAAATGCAACAATATACATTGATAATCCACAAAATACATTTTTTTTTTTTTTTGATACAAATTGTAGATAATAGGAAAAAGATAATTAATACTTATATATATGAAAATAGATATCATTATCTCTTATAAGTATTATACACACATTTTTAATTGTTTAATGTCTAATATTCAAACGGTTTTCAAAAATAAATTATTTGTTGGTCGCTAGGGAGTTTAACTTGGTCACTAAAACTTTGGCCCCAGCAAATTTTTGTTCCTTTAACAAATTCATCATTGTTATTGAAAACAGTGATTTTATATTTTTCACAGCCAACTCGACTTCGGATTCAATCATTCTGAAATATTTTAATTTATTTTTTATTTTTTATTTTTGATTGATATTAATTGATAATATTGTTAATTTAAGATATTATTACTCACAGAACAAGCAAATAACAGGCACGGTTACATTTAACCCATGATTTTAATGTATCAGTAGTAATTACAGATGATAATATTTCAGAAAATGTTGCTAGAAAAGTAAAAATATAATTATATATAATTTTTTTTTTAAATTTAATTATAAAATGTGTCATGCCTACCTTCATTATTTTCTGCTAAAATCTTATCGTGTCCTATTATCTTTCTTAATACCAAATGAATACCAGAGTGTTCATAAACAGGAACTTTTCCAATTTTATCCTTTACTTTACTATTAGGATCAATTAAAAAGTTTGCTACAGATGTCATTGCTTCTTTCAATTTTGCTCCTACAAAAACAACCAAATGTTTATGACAATAATAAAATAAAATAATAATAATGATCTTCGACCATTGACTAAAACTAAAGACCTTAAATCAATGTCTAAAAAACATGCATACCTAATACTAAAATGATTAGAGAGAACCAACATAATATAAACTATGATAAATAATGTGTTAATGTGCACATTTACCATTACTATTGCAAAGTTTCGACTAATGTAAAATCACAGATACCTATATATAATAATAGAACAAGAATTAATCAAGTATTGAAAGTATATAATATTTAATAACTGTTGTCACCACTTTGGAGCTACCTTACTTTATACTAAAATAAATATTTTTAAAATATTCAAGAATTGTCTTTCTAATTAACGTTTATAGTTATTTATTTGTAAACACTATACTATAGTAACTGTTTTGTAGTTTTTAAAGTTTGAAATGCTTTTCTGCCATGTTCAGAATAATTAAAAAGTATTATTTAAGTGAAAATGCAAAATAAATATTTTAACCATCAAAAAATCAAATTTTAATGCCAATAAATATACTCATCACTTTAAAATTCAAATTGCATTAGATTTTTATTAGATACTATCATGCTATCACAATCACACCTTATTGATAAATGATAAGATAATTAAGTAAACATTTAACTATAACCAAAATGGTGGCTAACATAAACATTTGATATTATGAAATAGTTAGTAATCTAGTGTTATATGTCTGTACTTGTGCAAAATAAAAAGACCTAATAGACTTACCAGATCAAAATAATTGACAAATAATAATTGGTTGTAACAAAAACATAAATAGATAGAAATAAAAAAAATAAATTCTATTTAACAGGGTAATTAACTATTCAACATTTAATATTCAACTGCCTGTAATTAAACATTTAGCCACACTAATAAAATGTAATAAGTCATCACTTATAAAAAAAAATGTTTGTATACCCTCCAAATACATAATGTGCATATTGTGAATTTGTCCTAAGATAATCTACTCAGGTTAGAAGATACACTATTCAAATATATGGTCAGATGGGAATCACAGATAGTTTATTGGTGAAATAATAACATAAGTAATCATTGGTTTCCTATTAATATGTGTATCATACAGTGAATTATTGATTTTTATTTTCCTCGAAATTAATTATAAATAATATACAATTGGTAATATAGATTACTTATATATTTTATTTTTAGGTTTGAAGCTAAGTTTATTTAGAAAATAATATGTTTGTGTAAATTTAGTGTTGTAGCAAGGCACTTGGTTTTCCTGAGGACAGTACATATTTCATGAAATATCACTAAAAAAACTTGTTTTTATAGTACGAGTATACTAGATATAATTCAATATACGTATTTCTTTGAAATTAAAAATTTTTTAATTAGTTGTCACTTTTAAAAACAACCTCTCTGCAGATGTAATTGTAATTATGGGCAAGGTATGAGGGGATTTTTGAGTGATGTTATTTCAGTGATTTCTTTAATCAAGATTTGTATAATATATCTTTTTAAATATGACTAGAAAAATTATAGTTAATAAACAAAATCTTATAAAATATATCGATTATAAAAATAGTTATAAACATTAAAAAAAATAAGTACCTATCAAAACAAAATAGGTTAATCTTCACTCAATTTCAATAATTTTTAGTATTTAACAAAATTATTATCATTAATCAATTTTGAACAAAATATGTTATTAATTAAATTATTCATAACAATAAACTCTGATGACTTTTAACCTGGGCCATTTTTAAATAAGCAAAAATTGAGTTACTTTTGTAAACAAATACATAGCTTACAATATAGAACTTAAGTATAATCAATTAAATATTAATCAATAAACTTTCATAAATAATGATTTAATTAAAGTAAAAATATTAAGTAGTAGAGTAATAATGAGTTTTTATCCATTTTGCGAGAAAACAGTAAATAGCAGAACCAATTATACCATTGCTAATAGTATACACTATACATATAATATATTATAACTGTTAGTATGATCTGTGTTACCTAACCTGAGTAAAGAACTATAATCTATACCAGCGTTTCCCAACCTTTTTAGTTGTGTAGACCACCAATTTTGTAAAAAAAATCTTATGCATATAATATACCTAATATTTAATATTATATGGTCCACGGCCCAAGGGTTGGGAACCGCTGATCTATACAAATGTGCAATTTAAATTTATATAATCCCTCTAATAGATTAATTGAAAAATTACCGTTGCATGATTTTAGTATTCCTAGTAATACCATTGCCATTGTTCCACTACTTAACCAGAACTTTGGATTATTTAGAATGTGCTGTAGAAAACCATCGGAAATTGCATCTAAGAGTTCTTTTACTCGCACATTATCATCTTTTTTGCTGTTAATATAAAAATTAAAACAAAATTAGAATACTGAGGTTAATAGACAATGTTGACATTTAAACTAACAAACAAAAAAAAATTTTCTTATTCTAAATAAATAAACCAGTTAATTTCTAAACATTAAGAAGTAAAATGAAAAAATATGGCAAAAATGTTTATAATGAAGAAAAATACTGTTTAGAATAAAAAAAAATATGAAATCAAATCGCATTATTAATAAAAATTATTGTGCTGTGATAATTGCTATACCAAATTAATGTAAAATAGAATTAAACTAAATTTTTTATTTCTTTACTTTGTATAAATTGTATTGCATTAATTTTCATTAATTTTTCATGAACTGAAACATTTAATCTACTTGTATAAAATAAAAATTACAATAAATCAAAAATTGCATAAGAATAAGATATAAAAAAATGTCTAATTATATAATAAAGCATATTTCATGTATATAATTATAAATAAATTAATATATAGTATCTACATAATGTACTTTTATGTTAGGTAAATTTATAAACTATGAGAATTTAAAAAATTAGAATAAGTATAATTTATTGAATTTAAGTAAAACCTCACGCGTGTTGACACTATCTTACAATACTACAGAGTAAAATTAAATTCAGTAAAATCAATTGTGCATTGTTGGCTTTATTATTATAGTGAAAATGTTATCATTATTATTTCATTATTTTCAAAGTTGAAGGTAAGAACTTATTCTTTGCTATTTGTTAACTTTTTTAAATATTTAAATTTTTAAACAGAATATGATTATCATAAGTATTAAAAGTTAAATATGATCATTAATAGCTTACAAATTAAAATAAAAAAAAAATTCAATGCTTAAGTACGTACAATATTCTTACTTTCAACTTTGATAATAATGAAATCAACTATATTATTAAAGCTAACAGTACATGTTCTACTGAATGTAAATTTGCTATGTTGTATGTTAATTTACCAGTATTATATTTAGATAAATACTGTTAATATTAATTCCCCATGAAAATAATACAATGTGTAAACAAAGTTATAATAATAATTTAGTCATGTTTCATAAATTATAATAATTATTAACTAAATATTACCAGTCTTTTAATGATTCTCCTTTTTTCATTAGATCAATGTCTCTAGGATGAAAATATGATGAATCTCTCCAAGCCACCAATGATAATATAACCTTACGGCCATGCTCATTAGTTGCAATTGCTTCAAGGTGTTTCAAAATTTCAGGAATAATTGTCTGAAACCATATAGTAATTGTATTTAATACAAAAGAATTCAATTAATTTCATAAATATTATTTTAAAATTTTCAGAAATGTCAGTTTTTACCTTTTTTACTAGAACTGTATCATCAACAGAGTCAAAAAGAGTTAATAAAATTAAATATCCATATTCTGATGTGGCTAAATCAAGCGTAGCAGCAGTAGTCTTAATTTGTTTCAGTATAGACTTTTTCTCCTAAACATAATGTTGTAGTTAATAAATTTAAAAAAATTAATTTTAAATGTATTTTACCTTAGAGTTTGCAGACCATATAATGTACATAGCAAGATGACAACCACTTTTGGATGTATAAAATAGTTCTATTGGAAATTCTTTAAGTGAAGTGAACAGTTCATCACATTCTTGTCCATTTTTATATAAAACGTATTCATATATCAAATTATGAACTAATGTTGTCTGCATAGAAGTCTTTTGTCTAAAATTAAGTATACAATATTAATATACACTTAGATCTCTCGAGAGTGTAAATATAAATACAGTCGAGTCTCGATAACTCAAATTTCATAGGAGATAAAAATCAATTCGAATTATGTATTTTTCGAGTTAAAAATATTTCATTGAGTGTATAGGAATTCCATTGGGACAAAAAAAATTCGAGTTATCAAGACTTGACTGTATTTGAGTTATTTATTATTTTATAAATTATAAATGTTGAAAAAATACAATTAAAAGATCCCCCCCAAATTATGAGTTCTATGAATACATTAATTTAAAATACATAGATAATATATATGTATACACTGCACATTCAATGGGTAGATACAATATTATATTACTGTGATTATCACTTATTTGGATGCTTAATGCAGTTTTTTTATGTCTTAACTTATTAATTGAAGTTAAATTAATGATATTTGTTAACTTAATTGTTGTATTCAAAATGTATATTGCTTTTATTTAAAAAAAAAAAAAATAGTTATGCTAATATAATAATGAAACTGAGTTAAAAAATGTCATTAACTTGCCAACCTTGAATACTAATAGTATTCAACCCAGCTTATTTCTGCAAAAAAAATATCTATTTTATGGTAAACCAAATATTTTAATTATAGAATAATTATTTCTGAAAACATGATTTTTTCTTAATTTAGTTGGAAACACCTTTTCTACTTTTTTGAATGTTCATAATATAAAACTAGAAAATTTTTTAAAAAATGTAAATTATTTTGAAATAAGCAAGCTTAATAACAATTTTTAACACAATTTTAGATATATTTTACTTGAATTAATTACTAATTAATAATTAACTATATCAATAACAGTTAACAAAATATTAACTTTTAAAATAAAAATATTTAATACTTCTGTAGCGCATTGTTAACTTATGCAGGAACCTGTTATTTCTTTTACTCTAGTCAGTTATTACATATTATACATACACATGACACATATGCACACAGTTAAAAAATTACATATTTGAACTTATAAATGGCCAGCATCGGATCTTTAAACATAAATTTTATAACATAGCAGTCATATACATAATTACCTACCATTTATACAGTAGAACTTGGATTATCCTAACTATAGGGATCACACCTAATTTGGTGAAGTCAAAATTCAGATACTTGGATCTTTTTAAAAATTGTACATGTAATTTTATATTAAATGTGCAATCTGAATGTATTATATTATAATTAATATTATTAATTAAAAATTATTAAAGGCAAATTTATCACATTATATGTAAATGCACTAACTAATGTACTAACAATAAAACTTAACAAAAATATTAAAATAAGTATATAAGCCAATACGTTTAAACAATGCTAAGTTTGTATAACAGATTTGGATTATTAGGGTTCTATTATATTTATTTATGATTGAAAACATATCTTATAAACTTTTCATTTAAGAAAAAATTATTGAAAAAATCTGTAGATGGTATTTTATGTAGTATAGATTCTAAAAATTTAGAAATTATTGCATCAACTATGGAATAAAAATGTTAATTATTTCAGGAATACTCAATACTCATTTTTAACTTTATTATTTAATTTTTAGAACTGAAAAACTCAAATTTATTTAAAATAACTTATCAGATTTTTCAATCAAATATTTTTTTCTAGTAATTACTCAAAGCACTACCAACTAACTAGTAGAATTTTTATCATCTTAATATTATGAACTGCTGTTTTTAAAGATTTCAGTTGGTGAAATAAGATATGTTTTTACTTGTACACATATTTATAAGTAATTATATAACTTATTTTTAGTGTTCCCAAAAGAAAAATAATAAATATTTTAAATGGTACATGATAGGTATTAAGAAATAATTTTTTTTAATTTTTAATAATTACTTTAAAACAAATTTTCTAATGTGATCTTTTGTCTTTGCAAGTATAATGTCCTTTGTGTTTGGTGAATTCTTCAATACGTCAGTAAATGATAATACATTGGGTGAATCACATAAGATACTAGATGCACCATATAACTCATGCATCATTGCATTCTGCTGGTCTGGTGTTGCATAAGTTGTATAAATCAAATCCATGATCTTAGCTGAGTTCTAATAAAATATAATTTTTAAAATTAAAATATGTTCAACAGCATTTAATTATTACATGTATACTTACTGTATGTAATGTATATGTATAAACTTTTCCTTTCAAGGAATTAATTATAATTTTACGCTGTTCTGCATCACCTCGTTTTAACATATTTTTTACACACAAACAAGCATACTTAGAAAGTATCATTTTTGGAACATGTTTTATTAGCTCATTTATGACTTGTGAACGAAGTTCTGGTGTTCCTAGTTTCAACATCCATTGAACTATACGAGCAGTGTCATGTGAATAAACCATCTAAATAATCATACATAAACTTATATTAAATCTGATACTAAAAATTAAAATATATTGATCTTACTGTTTGTAAATGGGGTTTGGAATACTTAAAAAGGTCCTTCAGTAAGGTTTCTTTTTTTTCTTTGGGACAATCATCACGACGCACATGTTCCCAGATCTTTTTAGCTTTCACGACAGCTTCATAAAATGGACATTTTTGAGTTTTACGTTTTAGTCGAAGCTCTTGTTTTTCTTTTTTAAACTCTTTCCAATTAGGTTTTTCAGTAGGCTTATCATCTATAGTAAATTATAATGGAACATATAAAATTTAAAAAATAAAATAATAACAATAAAATACGCTCACCATTTTTAATATTTGTTTTTTCTTTAAATTTCTTTGGTGATTTATTCTGTTTATCAGTTTTTGGTACTTTTTTTTTAATGGCTTGAGGATTATCAGCATTATCTAATTCTTCAAATCCAGATTCAATTGTTTCAGCATCTTCTGATGTTAATGATTTAGTATAGTCAATTGAATCTTCAGTATTTAGCTTTTGTTTTTTTTTAATACTATCTTCAGTAGATGGATTGCGTTTTAGCTTCATTTTGTTCTAGACTAAAAAATAACGAAATATTAATTAATCAAATCTTAAAAGTTAATAAAAATTTATTTTTAATTTTTTCTCAATTCCATATCTAAACAAATATAACATAACTACATAAGGAACAAATTTTATTATAGCAAAAAACTCAAAATAAATCTTTACTTAGAAAGATCCAATATCAATTCCCTCAATTATTTCAAGTGATTTGACCTATCAACAAATTTAAAAGTATGAACATAGCACACCTTCCAAATTTTTTTAATGTTTTAATTTTGAAAAATATAATTATAATATTAAATTATCAAAAGAAAAACTACCCAAGATTTAATTATAAGTTAATGAATTAGTGATAATAAAATGCAGTCAATATGTACAGTGCCTTCTTAGTTTAAGAATACCTACAGTTTTTCAACTAGAAAAAATTGTTGTTGTTTTGTTATTTACTAATTTTCAATATAAGCAGTAATAAGCTTCATATTTACTGAATCCAGTAAAGTAAATTTAATGATAAAAGTTTTTTCAATTTAAGTAAAACCTTAACTATAAAAATTAGTCTTATTTTAATTAAAATAACCAAAATAGTGCACATTTTAAAAAAATGTATTTAAAATAAAACATGTTACCTAATTATAAGCAATAGGATACTTGTTATAGCATAGATTGCAACTATATAATATATATTACTATATTAAGATTTAAGATACTAGCAATGAAAAATCCGGTACTTGAGAGTTATCACGACTACCACATATTATGGGTTATGGCGACGCCTTGTCCCACTTTAATCTTGTATTTTGCAAGTAAGTTCTATTTTTAATTCTATTAAGGAAAATTAGGGGCCAACGTTGCCACTCGCTCGCTGTGCTAACCCAGACATTCAAAACGAAAATATCCCTCGATTTACTATGCAACACCACCTAAGGTAGGTTACAGGGATAAATAACAATGCCCATAGTCTATAATTTTGACAACAACATAATAAATACATTGACACAAACTTTTATATAAAAATTATTTTTATATTATTATTATTAAAAAAATAAAGACTTTTGCCTTCAAATCCGAACCCTTCTTATAATCAATACTTAATGTTAAAATAAAATGGACAAACGACGACGTACGATTGAAATAGTATTAAGCTTGATGGTATATATGCCGAAAACTCTGCTGTCCGCATATCAGAAAAAAAACTCAATCTAATCAATATTCTAACAGACAAACAGCATTGGAAAAAATGTCCAAAGACGGTCACAAAAGAACTGAAAAAATCTCGCGCAGCACGCTACAGTGACTTCTACTGAAGTTCTAATGGCTAGGTCGTGTCTATAGAGATCGTAAACATCAACAAATATCCGCATGTATGACACTTAAAAAAGTGTAGTTAAAAGCTATAAAACAAACTAATAAACGCAGCGAATTAATTCGGTACTTACTTGAAATCAAAATGTACAATACAAATAGAATATTGTCTGATTAAGTGATGAAAGCAGTGATGAGTACGAGAAACGCGGTAATGAAAATTAAAAAATTTATATTTTCTCGAATTAATCAATAATCAACAGCGCCGAGTAAGCCGACCATGTGAAATGTGGTTAAGGACAAAGTACGAAACGTGTTATCCGTGGGTTACGATAAACATGTTTTAGTGATGTTTTGTCGTTTCGTTTTTGGTGTTATAAACCCGTGATAATGATTACCTTTGGTGATGACTGATGACCACACCGGTAGGATTTCGGTTGTGGTTACGTGGTGAAACATCGTTTGTCGACAAAAATCAAAAGTGTTATTATTATTATTATTACAAATACGTCACTTCGTATACTTACCCAAATCGTTATCATTACAAACGCAAACTCATCGTCGCGTCGAATTATTCCGGATTTGTGGATAAGCCTAATGCTTAGCACTTTTTATTTTTAAATTTTAACAAAATGTTACATGTTAATAAACTGTAACTCTAACAATACAATTCTTATTTAGTTGTACGACAACGTACGACATTATATTCTCGTTTTAAATTATTGTTATATTGGTTCAGTGAGAAAGATTGCAAGTAATCCATCGTCCAAGGTATGTTGAATTTTTTAATTTTATACTTGTTTACGTGCAGTGTGAATGACGCCATTATGTTAACGAATAGCCTGATTTTATTGCGCCTTCGTTGTCGCACCAGTAATTTTCGATTTTTCCGGTATTCTTTTCCTTAGATTAAAACCGTGTTTTTAAAACTGCAATCTGAAATCATTGGTTTAGCGTCTGTAATGTACAGCCATTTAAAACCAAATTGAAAAACTATAAAACCTATTGAAATGGCGTTTAAATAAACTAGAATCCCTCAACGTCTTAACAGGATGGGCGAGGAAATACTCTAGATGATGTACGAGTATTGCTTTAATCGATAGGGATTACGGAGACGTCTTTTAAGATAGATAAGTTTTCCATCAGGTTTTAACACTTATATTTAAGTTGATTTTCTGACTAATGTACAGTACTGATGTTAGTTTACATGCTCAAGGTTCTATTGATACTCTCACTTGTTAACAGCATTCATTAATTATGTAAATGAAAGTTACCTTAAAATATGTTTTACCTCATTATAAATAATAGTTAAAGTGTTTGAAATAGGCATGGTGTAGTGCAAAGGATGCACCAATTGTCTGATTATACTGGTGTTAAGCTAGTAATTCATTTGCTAGTTCCTGGATGGATGATCATCTAGGAATTTTAGCAACACGCACATCATGTTCTTAGTAACCTTAATTGTCAAAATTAATAGTATCAGCTAAAATCTCTTAACTTAAAAAAATCTTTGGATAAGCTTATTTTTTTAATACTAAACCGTTTCTTCAAAGTTAGCTATCCATATTTTAATAGCCATAGTTGATGATATCCGAATCATGTAATTTAAAATAAAATGAAGACGAAATGAACACGCACAAGCTACATAAATGTCATTATTGTTGTAAAACAATTTTAACACATAAGCACGTTACCACTCCACTGTTCCATGTTTACTAAATGACATGGTGTCTTTGAACTAATAATAATTAGCAAAAATTCTTATTTTAACTCAAAGGTGGGCATTAACTAATTAAAAAGTTAAAGTTAAGTTAAAAAGTTAATTTTTTTTTAACTTTTTAACTTAATTAGGTAGTTAGTTTATTTTCTAATCAACTTATGAACTTAACTAGTTTAATTTATAGTTGAAATAACTTAGCTTTTCACAGTTGATATAAAAAAAAATCGATAAAGTTAAAAACATTTTAAAATTTTTCGTTTATACGTTAATATTACTATATTAGTAAAAAATAAAAATATCCAATAGCACAAAAATAACACAAACTTATGTATAAATTATATAGTTATAGTTGTGTATAATATATACATGATAATATTATGCCGTTCTATACTAATTATAGACAATATTATGAATTTAAATAACATTCGCTCTTTATGTTATTTAAATACTAATTTAAAAAAATAGATTAACTTTTTTTAACCCGTCGTTGGTGACGCTATGAGCATTTCGCTCACACAATTGCCATTTTTAGAACCACTGTTTTATATATCATACGATTTTGACAACATTCTATACATGCTTTTTCGAGTTGTTTACAAAAACGAATATGGAAAAATATTGAGAGTTATAAATAAACTAACAAAGTTATTGAAGCCCAATGTTGTCGTATAAGTAAAAATACCGTGTATTATGTTGGCGTTGGGCTCGCCGCAGTGGCCGCACGTCACAGATCGCCTTATTTACTTTACCATATTATCTTGATATTTTATTAATGTCTTATTAAATTATTTTATTATTATGCTTTAGCAGTTCAATATTGATATTTGTCTGTATAAGCCCTGCCCACACTTGTATTAGTTGTATTTTAATAGGTGAGCGAAACGCTAACACGACACCAACGATGTTAAAATTTTATCGACACCAACGACGGGTTAACTGAGTTAAGTTAATATTTTTTTCCATATTAACTTTTAACTTATTAAGTTAAATTTAAAATTTGTTAACTGTTAATTTTTAACTTATCAATATTGTATCTTCTCAACTTAACTTAACTTGAGTTAATTATTTTCATTAACTTGCCCACCTTTGTTTTAACTACTACTGAAAATATCTATTTTTAAATTCGGCCTCTTCAGTGCCCCACTCTGTACTACCAAGTATAAAATATATTTATTTTTCACTTTTTTTTTTATCATAATTATAATTTACTTTTTCATAATTTAGTAATATTTTTTATTGATGTTTTAAAATTTTAAAACAAAAATAGGTAAACAAAAATGAATGACAATTGTAAACTTTTATTTAATTATTAGTGCTTACGTGGTTTACTCAATTTATAATTAAATCTTAAAATAAATTGCTTTAGGTGTATGTAATCTTTGAACCAGACTACATGAATGCAGTGTAGTATAAAATAATATTAAAGCAATATTTTTATCAACCTACATTTTCATACAGATACTTGATTCGTTCAATTTAAAAATATATAACTAAATAATATAAAAAATTACTACAAAGTTATATACTATGAAGGTACTTAACAAAACATAACACTTAATTTATTATTTATATTTATTTTTCAAGATGGAAGACCAAAAAAAATTGGCTCTACTTATTGTAAACCATTTGAAAACTCAACTAAGTAATGGTAGCTTTACTGACGAGTCATTGGAAAGTATGGAAGTAGCAGTTCAGTGCATTGAGTCAGCATATAATTTAAATCCAACCGAATCAGATGATGTTGACACTAAGTTGGAAAACATTGTGAAAGATTATTATAAAGTTAAAGAACAAAAGGTAAATTATTTATTTATTTTGTTTATAAGATAAAATTAATATAATTCATTAATTAGAACATTGTCTTACACTATAGTTATCAGTAGTATATTGAAATCATATATCTTTTTATAATTAATATATTTATTTAGTGAATTATATTGATTTAATTTGAATATTTGTCATATTTTATAAACTATATAATTTGTATTGTTTAAATTTAATCATTCGTTTATGTTAATTGAAACTGTATTACTTTATTTTAGTCGAATGTTAAGGAAATAAGTCAAGCTCATAAAGATGAAGCTGAAAACTATAAGAAGTATGGAAATGATTTCATGAAAATTCAAGATAACGACAAGGCTATTGATGCGTACACTATGTATGTTAAAATACTAAACTATTAAATTTCATGATTAATATTTTAAAATATTGGGTATTCTAATAATAGAAAGTATTTTGTTACTTAAAAATATTAATATTTATAAACATTCTTATTTTTAATTTTTAATGATCCTTTAGAAACTTTTTAATCTTTAGGGACACCCGGACGTAATTATTTATTAGTCTATTTTTAATATATTACTAATTATTCTTAGTAATTACCATACAATTACTACAATGTTGAATAATAATTTTTATTTTGTATATTACACTAAAAGTTAAAATTAATTGATTTACATTACAATTAATATACTTTAATATAGAATAATAATAATAATAATAATAATAATAAAAAATTAAAATGTTTTTATAATATAATAGGTACTAAACACTTGGTTATTAATACAATTTTATTAAATATATTGCTATTATTTTAGAAGAAAAAATTAATCTGCACTCTAAAATGTGGAGTATGTGGTCTGATACCTCCCATGACTAAAAGTTAAATATTATCTAATTTAATACTATTTAAATTTTATTTTAATCTAAGTTTAATTTTGATGTATAATTTACAAATAGCAAGTGAACAATAAAATATAATATAAAAAATTAATAATTAAATGTGTATACTCGATATTTTGTAAATATGATGCATAGCAAAATTTCTATGCTCTATTAAACTGTTAACATTTAATTAATTTCAATTGTTTTATCAATATTAATTTCAGATCGATCAAATTAAATCCATTCAATCCAATTTATTATTGCAACAGAGCTGCTGCCTTTAATGCTATTGGAAAGTACAATAATGCTATCGAGGATTGCCAGAAAGCAATTGAACTTGATCCAACATATTGCAAAGCATATTGCCGTTTGGGGTGATTATAATTATAGTTTTTAATAATTAATCTTAGTTTATTATATTTAATAACATTCATTGAAAATTAATTATAGTAACAAAATGCTAAAAACTACAAAAAATTGAATTGAATTATTGTTTGACATGTTATATCATGAATAATACTAATCCTTGTTATATTACAAGAAATGTAGTTATGATGGTAGTAAATGCAATGATATTTTGTATCTGTTATATAATATCAATTATAGAAACCAAGTTACTTTGTCTTAAAAAAAAAAAACAACCAATTTTAAAATCTAAACTTTTAAAAGTTTTGGTTATGATTACATAAGCTTTAGAATATATTTTAGTTGAAGATGATATTTTGATTGTTTTATAAAAACTTATTATTATTTAATCTATGCACAATGCAGTACAATTAAATTATTGTTACAGAAATAAAATTAAATATATCATTTAATAAGTACCTATTATCTATAGATGTCAAAACTATTGTTGATTATTATGTTAAATTATTAAAAAAAAAAAACATTACTCTACATTAGAAAATATGGTACTAACTACTAATATAATTTACTAGTACAATTTAATTTAGTAATTTTTTTGATTTTTCATTGTAAAAATGCATAGTAATTTTGGCTAATAAAACCTTAATACATATTATATTTAAAATATTACATACATTATTAATATATATATATTTATGGTTTAGATATATTTTATATCATATGGTTTTTAATTTTTAAGTTTAATCCATGATTAAATTATTGAGCACTTATTTAAATATAAGATACATCATATATAATATTACAAAAGTTGTTATCAACATTTTTTTGTTTTGTTAAGAAATAATCCATATGTATTATGTATTTTATTTTTATAGATTAGCTTTTTCTTACTTGAAAGATTATCAGAAAGCTTCATCATGCTACAAAAAAGCATGTGAATTAGATCCTTCTAACCAGGGTTATCAACGGAACTATCAGCTTTCTTTAAATAATTTGCAAACAAATTCTGGAACATCGCAACAGTCGCCAATTGACCCTTCTTCTTCTATCTTAGGAAATCCAAATTTAATGGAAACCGCTGCACGTATGATGACTGAAAATCCAGAAGTTTCTTCAGTGTATGAAATTGTTTTTACTAGATTATTTTATTATTGGCTAAAGGCCAATGTTTAAGAAATGAAAATCATTTCTCTAATTTTTTTTTTTAGGATAAACAACATTTTGGGAGATGTAACTAGTTCTGGCAGTGAAGGACTAGATCGACTGATGCAAGTGTTAGTATTTTTTTTTTTTTTTTTTCAATATTAAAAATAATTTTGTATGTACGTTGTTATGATAATGATGTAGTTAGTGTGCTGTATGATATTTAAATATAAATTCTGTTTTAAAATATTTTATATAATATAATGAAGCTTAAAATAATAATTTTAAGTACTAAATATCAACTTAAGTTATAAGTTTTTTAAATTTATGTTTATATAATCATTATTGTGTTTTGCAGTGGACAAACTATAGTTACTCGTCTTCAAACAGCTAATCCAAATCTGTTGGATGGATTACGGATGCAATTTCAGAATGCTCAAAACGAAGGACAACCATCACCACACAATGGATTTCATGATGATGAACCTCAACCTTAAACTAACAAAATATAAGCTTCAATAATTTTAAATATTTTCCTTATCCATAGATATTGATATATAATTATAAATACCTTTTTTTAAATTAAATTAATTTAATCCGTTTTGTATTGTTTGTTGTCAGTTAGAAGTTGCCAAACATATAAACGGTATTTGATCCCACCCATCATGAAATAATGCAGTACAAAATAACAATAACTGTTTTCAAGATATTTGAAAACTATTTAACATGTTCACTTACCATTATTTTTTTTCTAATTATACATTACTAATTCTTTTGATGTTTGTCAGTCATTTATATTTTAATACATGGTACTACTATATTTAATAAAAGCATGTACTTAAGTTGTGTGAAAATTTCCTAAAAATACCAATGATAATAGATTTTGATAACCCTATATATGTTTGGCAACCATAATAGTTCTTTGAAGTAAAGTATCAACTATCAATTCATTAATATTAGCCATGATTTTTATAGTAAATTAAAAATTATGTCTGCATAATCTTTATATATATATATGTGTACATTTTACAAATAATGGTTATTATTTTTTTTTTTAGTAGCGCCCTTTTATTTGAATTATAAACTGTTTTCATTCCTTATCGAATGATATCATCTCCCCCGCACCCCTTCCATAAATATTTAACTATTAATATTCCACTTTTATATTTTGTTTGAACTCCAGTAACATTTAACACTTATCCAGTGTCTAATGTTTATAATACACTTTTTAAATCCAAATAAAATAATGTTTATGTGAAAATACTATAATATTTTATTTATCATGACTCTAAAATCTATCTGGGTTGACTACTGTAAAAATGGTTCAATACATGGTTTGAGGCACATTATTCAGAAAGATGAGAAACCATGGATGAGGTATCTTATTATTAATATTGATGTTATTGATTTATTATATTTACTTAAATTGTTGACAATTTAAAGTGATATTGAATTGTACACACAGATTTATTTGGGTACTGTTGTTAATCGTCTCCAGCATTGCAATAGTGGTTTTGGTCTCAGCATCTTGGGAAAAGTATTCTTACTCTTCAATGGAAATCACTGTGGATGATCCTCATTATCCAATCACCAAGATTGATTTTCCCGCAGTTACTATTTGTCCTATCAGCAAAATCATGTACTCAAAGGCTCTCGATCTAGTGCTTAAGTATATACAATTAATTTAATTAAATTCTCTAATTATTATAAGCACATAATATATATATATATTATATAACATTAAGCAAATAAAGCTGAATAATAGTTTATTTCAGCTGATAAAATACAACTGTAGATTAATTTGTGGAAAAACAATATAATTAATAAAATTTCAATTGCTAAAATTAGAAGTGGAGTGTATTGATTGCTATTTAAATGATACTTTTAATTTATTTATGAAAAAAAGGAGTCCTCTAATATTTGCAGTCTTCATGTATCTTCAAAAAAGAATAATTTTAAAAGTAGTTTATATTTTCTCACTAACTATATAATGTATAAAAAAAGAAACTCATACAATTACGTTGAAAAACAGCATCTTTCGGTACATATTTACTGAGTTTGGCTCAAAATAATAGTTTTAGAGGGTACTCATAAAATAATTAATAACTTATCTCAGATATATCTCTGTTTTTTATTTTGAAATATTTATTCAAAATTATCGTAGTAGTTTCTATGATTTATTGTAAACATTATAAAGTATACCAAATTATGAATTAAATATAAGTAATTGTTTTTTTTTTTTAATATATTTGAATTATTTTTGTATTAAACTACATATTATATTATCATGAGAGAATATTTATATTTTAAAATTAAAATTTTTTACTGAAATTTGAATAGTATTGAACTAATTTTCAACTTTTTATTTTAATTTCTTTACCTATCTCCTATTATATATTATATATTATTATTTATTAACTACTAGTTTAAAACTATGATAGCTCAACAGTTACTAATTATACATAATACATTACACTAAAAAATTATATAGTACAACCAGAATCCAGTATAAAATAAATTACAATTTTAATCGCAGTTGTGGATTTTGTGTTAAGTATTAAGTAAATATTAAAAGAAATATTAAGTGTTTTTAGTGCATTCATTTAAAATAGCCGTTTAGCTTGTAGAGCAGGCATATATTGTTTTCATATAACACCCTTTGTATGTTTCTGAATTGCTATGGTTACCATTTTATTATTTATACTTTATATCTAATTAAATAAACACTTGTACATACTATTGACAAATGTCAATCATTCAGTCTAATAAAATACATTTTTAACTGTTTATAATTTTTTGCTAACACCTGTACAGACGTGTTGATTTAAATTTATTATTATTCTAACATAAATAAGTATCAAATTATACATTATTTTTATTACAATTTATTAATTAATATAAAATCATTTCAATATCTACCTATTTATTGATAATAAGTAGATTTCTTAAATAGTAATAATGTTTTTTATAATAATATTTAAACAGTTAATCGTATTTAAATAATATTTTTAAAACAAATAAACAATGAACAATTATTACACTAAAATAAATAACCTATGCCATTTAACCTTTCAAAATATTATAAATGTAGTTATGTATAAATGTATAATAGGTAATGTTTAAAAATATACTTAAATATTAAAATAAATTTAGAAATAAGTATTTTTCAATGTATGAGTGATTTAATTTTTACTTATCTATTTTATTGTAGGTATCTTTACAGCACCAAAATAAATAAAAGCTTGATACAAGATTAGGTATTTACCTACAATTATTAAATTTATGGAAGCTAACGAAGTGGCGTCTTTCCTTATAGATTACATTATATTTGTTGCGGTGAAATGAACAAGCTTGTGGTACTCGCACGCACGCGCTTATATTATTGCCTATACTGAATTCCTTAAAAACTGTCCCTTAGCAATCCTCACTCTCATTCGCAAGAACATGTCAATACTCAATACTAACAAATAACGAAATATTTAATAGATCGTTTTGACGGACGAAAATGATCACAAGAATACTGATGACTCATTGGAAACTGAATATTTTTTGATAGTTTCTTTTTTAATTGATGAACAGCAGCATTATACCTACAGCCCTCATTTTTTAAATTTACTTCAAATAATTTGTAAAAAAGACTTTTTTTTTATACTATTTTTTAAACATATAATGTTTGGGATTTAAATATTGAAAAATATAACTCGATGTGGGCTATAGAATATTTCCCTCTATCGATAAAAATAAATATGAAAAAATTTAGTTGATTCTACAGGGCGGTATCATCGTTAATCCCGTATAGAGTGTATTTTTGAGGACAAAATGGCATTGGCACCAGGCGACTTATTGTGACGTTACGCCTACATTTGCTGTCTTTGTAATGCGCCTTAAAAAGTTATATATGCTTAGCAAAGCAATTTATGTACGACAGTCCATGTTTAAGTTCGTTTATTTAAAAATATTAGAATGAATTGACCTATTATGAAACTTAATGGTTGTAATATAATCTTTGTTCGTATTTTGGTTTTTTATAATAGATAATTGTAGTGGAATATTTTTAATTGTTGCATTAATAGGTATATATAAAATGCTCTTTTCCTCTAAAAATTAGAACTAAGTATAATAAAAAAAAAGCAAAATTTATACGAATACAGATAGCTGCCCGGTAACGTTCTTACTGTTATATTTTATTAGATAATTCACTCTAAATTCTATTTTTTGAATTTATGAAGCTAAACGTGAACTGATGCACGTACATTTTTTGTTATGAAGTTTAAAGACGAAGACAAGATAATGCGGCTATAACTTCATTTTTAATTTCTTGTTTCCTAATAAATTGATATAATTCAAATAAATTATTATTCATTTGCAGACTGATAATAAGCATTTTAATCATTAATGATTAAAATGCTTCTACCAAAATTAATAATTTATGAAACTTGAAATTCTCGGGTGATAAATGATTATTTTGGTCCAACAACCTATAGCTACTTTAGAGTGTGGGTACATTTATATTTTGTACTATCTATAATTTATAAGTAAGTAATATGTTGTATGAATCATTAAAAATAAAATTAAAATTGTAATTATTTGACCTGAACTAACCTAATAAAATACTTTTGTCAAACGGGAACCAATTCAATTACTTTCTTCTGGTGTGCGAGAGGTATACCTAAATGTAAACTGTTGCCTGGTGGTTAAAATTGTGTAATTATTATCAGAGATTGGTGTACAACTTATTATTTTATTTTTTTCTATTAAGTAGTAAGTTAGGTTGGTCCGTTATACACTTATAAGTTATAGTGCCTACCTACCTACACTTTTTTTTATCTATTTTCAGTAAATATTCCAACGATTCCGATTTAAGAACTAAGTGGGCAAATTCGTTGCAGGCACTTTCAAGGATACAGTTCCCGCACAACACGAATCTTTATTATTTTCTACAGAATAAGTCTACAGTCAACATACCCTTGAATGATATATCTGATCTCATGTTAAAAGTAAGTCGCGTTGGGTTAAATATTTTAAAATATACTCGTACACACCTATAAACAGCTAGTGTTGTAAAGTAGACACCTATAGGTATAAGGTAGTTCTTATCATTTGGTTTAGAAAAATATTCTATACTTATATTTCTATTTCTATACTTATGATATTGGTTTAAGTATAAATAATTGGTAGAAATTATCCTATGGCAATGAAGTTTAACTAGGTACCTACCTATGGATTTTAAGATCCTAACCTAACCTGAGCTTAGCGATAAATGATATATTTATTTTACAATGTTGTGTGTTTTCAAAATATGTTGGCTCCACATTTTTATAGATATTTGAAATTATTTATTTTATTTTTTATTTTAGTAATGCTTATTTACAAATAAAAATCTTAAAAACACAATACAAAATTCTTCGTATATTTCTTTAGCAAGAATTATAAAAAAAAAAGTAAAATGTTATTACATAATTATTTTTGAATTAACATTTTGACAAAATAAACAAAATAACGATTTTCGATCAAACATTTTTCAATATTTTCTTTTAATACATATTATAGGTATCACTAGAAATAGATGTTTTTCACGTGCCTACCTATCATGAATTGAATAGTTGACAAATATACTATACATTTTCAAACAATGATGTTATTCCTCTTGGGAAAACAATCAAAATTTGTTTTCAAATAGATGTGTCTATAATATATTTTATAATATCGATGGCTAAGAGGCCAACATTTGTATGTCACAAACACTAAATTTTACAGGAGAGCAGTTTTAAGATTTTAAATAATTCCACACCAAATAATTTTTGTTGTAGTTTTTGATTTCAGATGTTACAACTTATTTATTTGTGAAACATTTTGTAGATTACATAAATTATTACTTTTAAGTCTTAAATGCTTTTGTTGACGTAATAATAATGTATGTTTTAAACTTAAATGGGACTTGTTATGAATGACAATTAAAATATACTTTTACAATGAACATACGAGGTTTTGATGGACTTTTAAAACCTATTAATTCAATATAAACTCTAATTAATTAATAGTATAAATAGTTAAAATTTATTTTAGACTAATTTTTTGATATACTAAATTAAATAAATATAATTGTCGTAAAAAGGTTAAAAAATATTAAAAAAATTATTTATTGTAATAAATAAAAAGTAGTGTTTTCATCAAATTTTTAGTCAAATAAAACTTGTTATTTTATGCTTTTATAAAGACATCACATTTTAAATGTAAGAAACATAAAGATATACCATACATAATAATTTATTTTATTTTATGATAATAATTATAACATTATTATTTCAATTAAATATATTAATTGACTATTAAGTATTAACCAATTAAAATGAAAAAGAAGAAATTCACAATACTGGAGTCATAACGAGAGACATAATATGTTAAATGATAATAATATTAATATCATATTAATCATATTATTATCGATAAAAATAATATGACGTATCATCAGTGATTACAACAACATGTATTAAAAATAGGTATTCTAAAAAATAATACGTCCGGACATATTACATTTTTAAAGATAGATTAACAAATTCAATATTATCTAAAACATTATACGTCCAAAATTGAATGAATTGTTTTTGACAAAAGTAACAAGTCCGGACTTGTTATATCTGTCCGCTTAAAATTTAGACCAGGGTAAAATATTGATTGTATGTCTCATTAATTTAGGACTTGTTATATGTGTGCACTAAAAAAACCTAACTTGCGTCAAAATCACAAAAATATATAATAAATAAAACACGTTTTAATTAAAATATTGACGTATAATGTTTTACCGAATCAAAAAGACGACCCAGATTAACTCAATAGACTAATAAAACGATTTTAAGAAAAATTGAACATACAACTTTTGGCCTCTTAGCCATCGATATTAAGAATAGGCACATCGATCATGATTTGATAAAATATATTAGTATAATATTTCATTTTTATCCATGACTTTTGGGCTTTGGCCAACAGGCCATTTTTTTTATTTCTGCAGGGGGATAAGGTGCAAATAGATCGTAAATGTAAATTATTTTAGTCGTTTTCATTGCTATATTTTCATTTTACTTTTAATATTTTGATGAATGGGTTCTAATATATTGTAAATAAATCATGATATATTTTATAGTTGGCACCGTCCATAGAAGATATATTTCAAAAATGTATTTGGAGAGGCGCAATGTATAAATGCAAGGATATCCTGCGATTTCAACGTACCGAAGAAGGGTTTTGTTATTCGTTCAACAGCCAAACGGCCGAGAGGAATGAAAAGTAGGCACCTATCCTACAGAGTACAAATAGAGAGCCTTTATTAGGGCATATCGCATATTAAAGCGTTTACTATCAAGACTTTTTAGTTACAACTACACAGGACGATTATAAACCAAATATAATACTATATTGTATGTACGGATTGGAAAAATTTCCATCGAAGTGGTTACATTCAATAATTAAGGTTGTACACCGTGATGGTATCGTTACCACTAATACATATCAATTTTATAAAGCCGAGTTCGCAGCTATGTTGTTTATCGTGCAGTGTCGGTTAGTGAATGATACCACAATTATAACGACAAATCAGAATACGACACAAGGAACTAGCCTAGCAGACGTAGCTGCGAACTTGGATTTAATAATACCCATAGAATAATAACTTTAAACACATAATATGAGTTATTACACAATAACAATGCAAAGTAATTCTTAACCAAATTCTATAAAAAAAACAGATAAACATTTTATAAACCGTACTCACAACACTACAACAGTATATAGCTAATACAGGTAGATAACTATTAATAATAAACTCTTCGATCACAATATACCGTGTTTCAAAAAGTATCTATACTTAGTACACATTTTTAGATGTTTTTCGTAAATAGTACCTAGTACCTACAGATACACGTGAAACCGCGAAATTCCATTTCCTTAGAAGAAAAATCTTTTCGTTAAAATCTATGATAACAAAAATACGAATAGAGAAATTCTACATAATTTTTTTTTTAACTTTATGAAGACGTTTTTACCATATTGTCACCTATACGATCTAGCTACCTGTTCCAATTACATAAAAAAAGTGTACAACCGATTATTTTTAGCAATACATCACTTTATGTACATTTTAAATGGTAATAATAATATGACGTTTACATATTGTAGGTCAGTATATTATGTTTTTTTTTTATTTTACTAATCATTTTTTTTCCTTATAAGTTTATGATTATTATTCTTATATAATATAATATAATATATTATTTTAGTGACAACAGCCAAATTAATCCACCGTTAATAGGATCGGATGGAGTACTTATTCCACTTCGAAACAACGCCGCGGGCAAAGGGACCGGACTCAGTTTAATAATGAGCAACATGAGCGACAATTTTTTCCCAAACGATAATCGTAGGAGAGGCTTTAACGTAAGTAAATAGGTATACTTATACAATATAGACGTTGGTGGTTGTTAGATGTACGAGTATATTTCTGATATAAATAGGTTAAGATAACAATTGTGAAATATAGTGTTGATAAACTTTTATATTTTAGTTAGCATAGTAATCAAAACATAGTAGTAAAAATGTAAATAAAATTTGTTATTAATCGGGTTAAAATAATAATTACGTAAGTTAAGGTGTATGAAATGTAATTAGTATAGTAAGAGAAGATGTAACAATCGATAATTACTCAATTGTAAATTTAGTATATAAAATATATGGTTAAGACATCAAAGGGGTCAGTTGTGGTGATCGTGTGACTCGATCACCACTGGACGTAGTGTTCAAATAAAGTATTTCACATCATTTTTGGTTTTACTTTATTTTGGTATACGTTCGAGTAATCGGAGTATACGACAATAGTTAAGTACAGTTTTTAAATATTTAATATTTATTCTGTAATTCGTATGGTGATAGATGAACCTAAAACCATTCTGATTAGATTTAGTAATTTAGACAACGTCGTAAGATAATATAATAAAATTATTAAGTGTACATTTTATTATTATTTTATGCTTGATTTTAACCCCGGTCAACCTGGACGAATGGAAAACATTACTTATTAATGTATTATTTATTTATCCTTATATTGAAATTATTTAATTTTAATTTTTTATGGAAGTCACTTAGTCAGTATCAATAGAAAACTAAATCTAATAAGATTAAATCATGTTGTATTTAATTTAGTTATAGGGAGTTATCAGAGCTTTGTATCAGTTATATACTTATATGTTCTTAAATCGTCTTATTTGTAAATTATAATGCTATAAAATCATCAATTATTTATAAATATAAAAATAAAAAATATAAGTGTATATTCATTTAAAATTGACATTATTATAAAGCTTACCTATCTCTGATCTATACTACTTTTCATAAAAAAAATATTTTCGTTAGAAGATGCATGTGTACTGTATATATCAGGGGTGGCCAAATTGCGACTCGCGTCATAATTTTGAGGCTCGCATCTAAATAAAGTATTCTTGATATAATATTTTAATTTTAAATTATTAATTTTTTTTTTTATACATTTTTTAAAATCAGGATTATATGTTTTTAAAGCTGTCCTTGAAAATTATAATATTATGTGGATACACTCACGACGTCGAACAGCACTATAAAGATAAATCCATTATCCATGTATGTCTGTATGTCTCTATGATATTTATGAAGACAAAATTAAGATACAATTTAATTTTACATTATTATGTTCTTATTTACAATTATTGTTATTGTATTCTTCACATTTGATTAAATTCGATATCTTTTCTTATTTACATAATAATATTATATAGGTATAAATATAATACATACATAATAATTATATAATATCATGATCTTTCTTCCATTTTGACTCTTCCGTATTTATTAATATGTTAAGTGGCTCGCTAGTCTTTTCTCGACGGTCATCCCTGGTATATATAATTAATTATTGTACTCAATATAGTTTACCCATAAACATATTATTGGTCATGCGTCTATGTAAACGCCACGTAACCACAATAGTAAATTGATAGTTTTAAGTCTATTTTTAAAAAACGTACATAGAGGTAGACAACTGTAATTTATTCGGTACAGGTAATGGTGCACACCCCCGACTCCTTTCCGGACGTGGCATCCGCTTACAAAGTACACGCCGTACACCATCGCATCACGCGGATATCAGTGAGCGTGGCCCAGGTGGAGGCGGATGATTCGCTCGACCGTCTCGACAATACGAATAGCCACTGTTACTTGTACAAAGCAAAGGCGGAGTACCTCAGCTCACTGTTACACAAGAGCAGCAGCGAAGACACGTGTTTCATCAAGTGTAGGTTGAGGGCCATCTACAATGCGTGCAACTGTACACAGTACTTTTTCAAATTGTACAAAGGTACGATGAGTCGTTACGATTTTTAAATGAATACATCATAAAAAAATATCTATAAATTATAATATAAAAAAAAAAACTTTCATATTAGCCTTTCATTAGGTATTAGGTATTTTTTATATAGGTGTATGATTTATGAGTTATGATAAATGTGTAACAGCTAATTTAGGTTACATTGTTGTTACCTACTTGTTATATACATATTATATGTATTTACTTATACAAATTACAATAATATATATATATATATATATATATATATATATATATATATATATTTTATCATAACTCACTATAATACAAACAGATTATTGTTAAAATTATTTTTTTATAGTGGTGTGGTAATCTGTGGTATGTTATATAAAACAATTATTTATAATAATAATTGTATTGATGTTATTTTATAGGCCTAGGAAGTCACTGTGGAATTGAACACATACCTTGTTTGATCGCGAATGATAGTAAGTCTACGGTTCATATTATATACTATCATCTATTATAGCTATTTTTATGGATTTAACCATGTTGTAGGCTTAAAACATATAAACTATTTTAATCGAACGATTAAAACATTAATATTATAAGAAGTACCTACGCTAAATCTATACCCATAAATAAATAAATTATAACTTACCTATAAAGTATAAGCTTTAATTATTAAATTACGTATCTATATATATTATTGAAAAAGGCTTGTTAAAAAGTTAAGCCAATTTTGAATATATTATTATACATATAACTAAAAATAATTAAATTATATATTGCTAATCTACCTATTAAAAACTCATAAGTTAAAATAAACATTTGATTTGTGCATTGAAAATATAAATATAATACACCTGTATTTATCGTTTAGAATTTTTAAATAAAAATATAGCATTAATTTTAATGGTACGTGTTATAAAAATAAAAAAAACATAGAATCTGTCTGTAACTGTTAGTTATATAATATATTTTAGTTTGATTTGAAATATTTAGGTACGAATGAACATTGTATGCACAGTATTACAAAACGTACTTGATAATTACTAAAAAATTAATATCTATATGACTATAAACAGTATAGAATAATATTACTGATATTGGCGCACAATAGTATATTTTCCTTATTTATTAGTACTTCAACGCAACCCCAAAGTTCCAGAAGATGTACCAGGGTTTCCTAAATGGAGTATACCATTTTCTATGAACTGCGGTTGCCGACCGCCTTGTTCATTTATGGCGTACACGACCGAGCTCCGGTATGAAGTTAGGTAAGCACGTCATTATGAAATACGTCAATACTTTATTATTAATGAAAATTGATATGCTATAGACTATAGAGATACACACATTAGAAACATGTATGTATGTATGTACTGTGTGTACTATGTATTAATGGTTGAATATTTTCCCAAATTATTATTTGTTATATACAATTATAAAATACCTATTATTTCAATATAAATTATATTGTTCGAGAGTCTTGAAAATATTAACTCGAGTATTCTACAAAACTATAGTAGGTACGATACTACGATCTATTATCTATTATATTATGGATTCGTCTAAAGTTGTATGTAGTTAATAAAATAATTAATAGTAAGTTCAAATAAACATTGTTTAAAACAGTAGTTAAAGTAGGTAGTACTGGTAGTAGGTTAAGTAAAAAAACATAATCTTTTTATTAAAAATATACATTTTAATATTATTTATAATGCTCAAATAAAAAGGTTATTAGTGTATGCAATAATTATTTTTGTAAGACACAAATTCCTAAATTCAAAAACCTAATAATCACGCATAGCTATATTTATGAATTTATATTTTATAATAATAAAATATATATCTAAGTATACAACGGTACAAAATATTTAATATAGGTACCTATACTTATTACGTATTATATAATAAAATTATGACAGAAACGATGAGTTTCATTCAACAATATTAGCTATCATAATAATTACAACTATTGCACTTTACTAAAATCATAGTGACTTATTAAGCCTTAAGAGTTTAAATTATTATAAGTTGTACCTATACTAATAAACAATGTCATGTACAACTTTCAACTGCTACTTGTTATGTAGGTACTTATATATTATATTATTGTGATGAAATAAATAAATTTTAGATTCTGAGCGGAACTTACTATATGAATTGATTAATAATGATGTTTTTTTTTTAAATTTTATACGAAAAAATGATTCGATTTTCAACTATAAGGATATTTTTTTTATTTTTATACATAGGTATTTCAATTTTTTTTTCTATAAATAACGATAAAAATTTATTCACTAGGTAAAAATTCTTAAAAAATTAAAATAGATCCCACATGAGTTGATCCTACGTCTGTAGGTATAAAAATATTGAGAGTACATAGACATAATTATTTTTGAATGTAGGAATCTGAAATTTTTATAGTTAAAGTATATTTAAAAATGTAATATAAATAACACAATATTCTTCATAAGTAGTTCATAATAGAACTAAAAAATTTAGATGATACACGATAAGTTATGATAAGTTCAAATTTGGACGAAATCACATATTTTAAATAACTATGATAATTATTTTGTTATAATTCAAAAACATCATTCGTGAGACTTTACATCTTTCACGTACCTCAGTACCTATATTTTGAATTTTACTATACCTGATGACATTTTCAAAATATGAAGATAAATTTTAAGATATTAACTATTTATATACAATGAGACTATGATACTATCTTATACTATTTACAATAAAGTGTTATTAATTTAAAAGTTAATAATAATAATATGCCTAATAGGGATGGTAAAAATCAGACGCGGAATGAGGGGGCCCCTTCGGCCGTATTTTAAGTTATATAAAATTAAATTACTTTAAAAAATATTTATAAAAAATTCTTTATTTATCATTTTTTGATAATAAGCCCCCCCCCATTTGTGATTTCTAGATCCACGCCTAGTAAAAATACTATAATAATAAAAATAATAAAAAATTTAAAAATAAATTTAAAAAAAAATAAAATAAAATAATTATTAATAATAAAATAAATGCAATGTATTTCTCAAAAATTAAATAAACTTACCGTATTACTCATAACAAAATAAATGGATTGAATAGTTATAACAAAAAAATCATTTTGAAAAAATACACTTAATAATATTATGAGAATAGGTTGACAGACCGTCTCTATTCAAAAAAGTTTTTCATGTACAACATTTTTAATTCAAATTTAATATCTCTACTATCATATTTTTCACTCGAAACCTAATGTACAGCAGAGGTGTACCCACTTGCCAACTTTTTATGAATATACAATATTACAATTTTAATAATGATTTTTCTTAAAATAAATATTTCATACAATTTCTATAAAAAAAATATATGTCATGAGTAACCACTAACTCTTTTTGTATATAATAGTCCTCTTTAAATTGATAAAATTAAAATAAAACATTTTTCTATTCTTAAAAAATTCAGTTTTGATATAGTTCGGCCGTCTGTGATGGTAAATTTGAGTTTTTGTCAATTATATTAGCATTATTATTATATTTACTATATACATGGATCTGCTATAACAGTAATATATTTTCCAATAAAAATGCAATCTAAGTAATATGACTTAATTTCTTTAGGCAATTTGTTAACAATGAACCGCCATCTTCGAGATACGATGTATACTTGGAAATCAATTACAGAGAACTTTATGCAACAAGTTATCGACGATCCATGAGATATACTACTCAAGATTTGTTGGGTAGGTATCTTATACCTTATTATTATTTTTTTTTTCATGATATAAAATCACATGTTATAGAGGTTCAATATTATTTGACTATTTTCCTTACGTTAAACTTATTGAGAATCAGTTGAAAATTTCAAAAAATGCTTTCTTTATTCTTACATTTTATAGCAGTAATATATTTTATATATTTTACCTTATACATTATATTTAACTTAGCCAACTTTCTATATTTGAAGTTTCTAAGTGAAAATATTTGAGCAATTCTTCTATAAATTATTTAATTTGTATAGAATCTGAAATGCATAATAATTTATGTGTAGTAATGGTCCATCTTGCAATATCATCGGAATTCCATCAATATAATAACCATAACAATATACATCATGGTTTTTTAAAATGAAATTCAACACTAAAGATTTTTAACATATTATGTAAGATTTATCAATTTATGTGTCGAAATTGGTGAGCCTGTTACATGGGCGCCAATTAGGGGGGCAAGATAGGGCATTTACCCCCTCCTGGACAAAAATATTATGAACTTATAGTTCAATAAATATGGCATATTTACATTTATTTAGGAAAATAACATTAAATCTTTATTATCTTACATTTGGGGTTTTTTTATTTTGGCTTCTCTAAACTTTACCTATAGGCGCCCGTGGCACGTTCTGATTTAATAATATTAAATCATTTTATGTCCAACAGTATCGTTTGGTGGACTAGCCAGCCTGTTTCTTGGTTGCAGCTTGGTTAGTATAGTGGAAATCCTTTACGTCATCTACAAGTCATTATTGGTACTTGTGCGACAACTCTACAACAACAACCTAGCACGACGAGATAAAACTAATGTTAAGCGATCACATTAAGAGCTCAGATTTATATGCACTAAAAATCACAAAAATATATCCTTAAAAATATGCGTATATGCACCAAAAACAGCGTTTGAAAAAATGATTTTGATTTTAAATTAATATAAAACAAGTTATAGCAATATTCATTCATTTAATTTATTCATTTATTTTATTATACACCTCCTACCTAATCATGGTATAATTTGATATAGGTACTAAATTATACCATTATTTCTATAATTGATAATCAGGCCCGTAGCTAGACCGAATTTTCATGTGGGGCAAAGTAAATTTTTTTTTGGGGGGGGGGGCATTATACATACAAATTAAAAACAATGTCTATCTAATATTTTTAATATTTTTAGGGAGGCAACGCCCCTCCCCCCCCCCCCCCGTGGCTACGAACCTGTTGATAATATTATAATTTCTTGAAAAAATTAAAAGAAACAGAAAAAAATTCTGTTGAATTACTTGTCTTTATAAAAATCTTCATTTTTTTTTCGAAATTGAACTTACGATTTTTACAGAAAATACAAAGTAATGCAGTATGATGTCATAAAAATACCAAATATGAGATTAAACTTATAAAATAAAAATACTATAAAATGATAGAATATTTTAAAATATATTATGCTTTAAAAGAAATCGTATTTTAATTTTTAATTACACTTTTTTACATAATATTGATTTAAGTAAATGAACAAAAAAAGAAAGTTGAGGTAGTCACTTAGTTGTACATATTAGTATACTTAGTAGGTCAAAGTAATATAAATGTGTTAAATTTGAATTCATTAATATATTATTTAACACAAAGAACTATATTTCTGAGCTCTCATATATGATATGCGTCAGCAACTATTACTATTAGGATACTTTATAATTTATTTACCTATATTTTATATGCTACCATTAATAATTTATTTTTCTATCTTACCAATACCTACCAATGTATAATAGGGTAAATTGGTTCATGGTATAAATAGATTAAAATTAGTCGGAATATTTTTAAAAATTGTAATGTGTACTTTAATAAAGAAAATATAATAAAACATATACACGGTAAGTGATGTTAACAATTTTAAAATTTCTAATATTATGTATTGTTTCAACTACTTAAACCTAAGTACAAAAATATAATTTGATAATCTTAAATTATAATTATATTATAATTATACTAAAATATTATTATTTTATAATCTTGCCAAGGGTACAAGATTGTATATTTCTTGTTAAAATTAAAAAAAAATAATATTAATCTTGAATATTATCATCTAAAATTTTACATAGTAAAATCTCACATTAAAATAACTTAATAAACAAGCTGTAAATATAAATTAGATACTGATCTTTTTTTTGCTTTCCAAACTCTCTTAACCAACTAGATTTTAAAGTTGGTTCTAAGAATGGAACATCTATAATAACTTTGAGTTTTAGGTACTCATTTTTGATTGGTATAAACAAGACTTCTGTTAAATAAATGTTAACAATTTTATTAGTCGTAAATGATATGACAATTTATGTATGATCTATACACTCAACAATACGAAGAAAAATAAGGGACTAGTGTATACCATAATATTATTAAAGGATAGGACATTGACATTTTTTATTTTATGTTAGCTATTAATAGTAGATCACGGCAGACCGATAGATCACACGCTTTATACCAATGTCAAAAATACTGTCATAGATATTATAGATTTCAATTTACTAACCTATAATTTACCACCATAATTTGTACGTATTTGAAGTTTTTTGTGGATAGTGAGTTTTTGCAATCACGTATGTAAGTTAATAAGTGCTTTAATTTAGTACTTTCTAATAGTAGTTTTACCTAACCTTAAATTACACGTGAAAAAAATCTATAAAATTATACTATCTAACTTTAAACTTCACTGTAATTCTGGAAAAAAAAAATTACAATGTATAAATTGTTTAATTATGTACCCAGTAGTCAGTATAGGTGGTTGTGTATAATATAAATTATTTAATTTTTTTTATCCTGTTTTCTGAATTTCTGAATGAGAATAAATATACCCATCTAATATTATACTATCCTTAAAAATATTATACATACTGAGTTTATTTAGATTATTTTCAAATGGTTTTTGAAAATTAAAATTTTTTCAGCCATTTTCATTTTCACTACTACACAACCAGTATATAAAATCTTCATATTTCAAATAATAAATATAAAATTATTGAGATTATATGAGAATTTTTCTTAAGAGGAGTTTTTCAACTAAAAGCATGTTATCTTTGATACCGTTAACTATTAAACGACCTTACTTTACAGTCTTATATTTACAACAGGATGCAGCAATATTGTGAATTCTTTAATAATAAACACATTTATGTAAATAGGGGCCAATTGTACAACTACGCACAACAAAAATTATAGAAAATTTTATTTGGTATTGCGTATTTCTACACACATGAGATATAAATAATTTGTTTTTAAAAGATAGAAGATAAGATTTTTCCCGTAGAAAATATGCCAACGAGTTAAGACTTCATGAGAATAATAATATTATGACAGGACTATATATGATATATAGTATAGGTATGTAATATTTTACCACATACTTGAGCATTCATCAACTACTTCGTTTACTTAACAGGTATAAAATAGATACCTACGTATTGAATGTGAATCATGCAATTTATGTAAATAATAATTTGTGCTTATGTGCAAATGACAAGACAAGAGTTACATATTTGGGTGATTAACGATACCTAGTGTAAACAATAAAACTACATAAATTATAAACGGGCTTTCATTGACAAACAAAATATATTATTTAAACCTGTAGACTATAAGTAATTCTTTAGCATAATATATTTTATTATTCATTAATTTCAATTAATAACATATAAAATAGTACAAATATTGATATAATGAAAGTTGTGTAATTGTGTATTATATAGGGAGGTTTATGTACGTAAAATAATACCTATATTAATATTGAATCGCCTGTTTGGAAAATCAACGATATCTTTTCTATTGATAAATCAATTTGTATATTAACAATATTATACATTTATACAGGTATTTATAATTTTAATCGAGATGTCAAACAAATACAAATCCGAACGGTAAAAACGATTTAGATTTATTGTACCGTAAACAAAAATCATAGACATATCAAATTCAAACTAAAAACATCTACTCATAGAAGTAAAGGACTTCGAAATTGTTTGTTTGAATAATATCGGTATACGCCTCTATTTCATTGAATAAAAATCTTCCGTCATTGAAAGAATTGCAAGTATAGGTACCAAATACAGTAGTCATATCTGATTTAAATGGTGATCGTAATCGTCATAAATAATATTTTCTTATTATAACGTCAAACATATTTTGTAAATAAAAATATAAATTAATAATAAATTTAATTTAATACGAGTTTGACCTGTGTTTGCATAATATACTATAGTAAAATGAATACCTGCAATATTTCTTTTCTGATATTATAGTTCGCGCCCAGCAGTGATATTTTTATTTACTATAGTATAGTCGCGCCTACCTATAAATAATGTATGGTTCTGAATTATTGAAAATGTGAAAAATATACAATTTATCGATAGGTAGGTAAGTAGTTTCATAACAACGATTTATTATTCCATTCTACCACCATGAAGTCTGTAAAAACATTTTGGACCGAATATTGCGAAAAGAGTTCATTGCATGGTCTCCGGTATGTTGTCCATAAGGAAGCAACTCCTTGGGAAAGGTAAGAACTACAGTTTTATAATTACGATTTTCGTCCGAACTAACAATTATTTTAGTCTACTGGCGTAATTTATCGACATTATATGATTTCTATATATGAGGTATAGTATATTATATTATTATTATATACGCATACCTTATTACTTATTAATTATTATAATATTATATATTATATTTCATATCTATACATGGCTGTATCATATCGATTAATACAGAGATATGTTAATATTTAATACTGCGTATATGATCTATGATTTAGTTTATCTCTATGATATTCGTACTCAGCTAGTAATCGATTGACTTACTCCGTTAGACGAGGACATTTTTTTTTACTCAAAACTTATTATTAATCAATGATTAATGACTACTGTGTTAGTGTGTTACTATAAATCTACAAAAATAAAACGTCATTTTAGGGTAGAGTTTTTGATACTAATCGCTATCGGTTAAAAATATCTACAGGAACTAAAATTTAAATTTTGGATTTTATTTTTTTTTTTTTTTATGGTAAATATTTTTCTTTAATTATTATTATTATTTAAATTGTATTAATAAGCTTGTACATAATACTAAATTTAAAAGTTATTTTCTGATAAACTTGGATTAAACATTGGCACAGGCCGCTAGAGGTTAGAAAGGATTAACTTAAGTGTTAAAATTATACTGTATATATCAGTGTTTCCCAAAGTGATATTACCCCTTTGGAGTCCATAAAACTCCACGGAAGAAAGGATACAATGAAAGTTACAATCTTGATTGAGAGAGTATTACAAAAATTTGGCTTTATAAAAATGGGCGGTGACTGTATTACTGTAAACACCAACATAATAATATATATTATTGTACACAAAGTGGAACAGAAAAAGTTTAGAAAATCAATAAATTTCATCTAAAATTCAAATTAGTCGAATCATTTAAATATTATATTTTATTATGCATATATTTTTTACGTTATATGTATAGTATAATTTAACCAATCATCCAATAGTTAATAGTTATAGATGTATCATGTATATAATGTATAAATATAAAATATATACCTATGTCCTATACCAAATATAACAGTTTTCAGAAATATGATTTAATAACTATTAATAATATTATTTAATATTTTGTTTAATATTATGAACAATTTTTCTGTTTTAATTATAATATATCTTGTAATAGATTATTGTGGGCAGTGTTAATGGCAGTCGCTAGTGTCACTATACTTGTGCATTTGTATGCTTCATGGAAAACTTTCTCATATTCATCCATTCAAATCGTAGTGGACGATCCCCGATTTCCACTTAGCAAAATTGACTTTCCGGCAGTAACAATTTGTTCCATAAACAAAATCCTTTATTCAAAGGCTAAAAGATTGGTTTTAAGGTATGAATTAAATGTATTATTAATATTTTAATATAAGTGCCAGATTCTTATAAAGTTATATAAATATATTATACAATATACCTCAGTGCCTTTACACGAGTTACTGACATAAAACAATTATAAATTTCAAAATAAAATTTGTTTCATAAGTACCCACGTATATTATTTTATGATATTAATTGTTCTATTCGTTTAGTTTAATGATTTTGGTACCTATATATAAGCTGCTAAAAATGAATTAATAATTACTGTGATTATATATATAGCCATGTTGGAAAGGAATGTGAAATTCTTACACGAAACATGAACAACTTAAAAGGGATAATGTATTTATGCTCCTACATAAAATATATGCAAGTTAAGACTAGGCATTAACAAATTAAAATATTAAATTACCCTTTACAAAATTACATAACTTTCAATTTTTTTTTTAAAGTATTTTCTAATGTAACAACTTCAAATTCGTTCCATTATAATAAGCAGTAATTAAAAAGTTATTACCTAGTTTTACAATTAGCTTCATCATCCGTCATCAACTTTGACGGAGATATATTATGGAAAAATGTATCTGATTGTTATTTATTTATAATAGAATTCAAAATTAAAAATGCTCAGTACTTTATAAAATAATAGAGAATAAATATTAAAACATATTTGTCTACAAATACGCTTCTGCAGATATATCATGTCCATAATGTAGACTGTATCTAGTAGCGACTATCTATACTATTAAATAGTAATAACTATAACTGTATCACCTGTGTGGTTTGGTTTTAGTAAATACGAAAACGAACCGGAATTGAAGAAAAAATACGAAAACTCATTATACACCATGGAATTTTTACAATATCCGTACTACAAAGAACTTCCAAGCTTCGTTGAAAGTAACCCTGTTCTGACCAATTTCTCACTGGAGACTATCTCCGATCTCATGTTGAAAGTATAATGCTTACTAGTTATATATTATTATATAGTTCGCAAATATATATTTAACGCTATTATCTATTGTTATTAATTATTATGTAGCATAATTATATTATCATTCATTGTCGCGATGCGTTTTAGCTTATGCCCACCGTCGACGAGATGTTTGATAGGTGTTACTGGAGAGGCACCGGTTTCAATTGTTCGGAAATATTACGGCTGCAACGAACCGAAGAAGGATTTTGTTATTCGTTCAACAGCAAGACGTCGGAAAGGATGGCAAAGTAAGTACTAAAAACTAACATCATAATTTATCGGACTTATTGTTCCGTCTTGTTTATTCATTCATTCGTTATTCGTTTGATATGTGCAATTTATATCAATATTCAATCAATGATTTAATACTATAGGTACGTATAAATTGTTAGTACCTACTCTCTGTTCAATACCTTTATTATTTACATTTTTAACATAAAATAATAATATGTAATGCAGTACGACTATTGTGAAATATTTGCAAAAATAAACTTTCTGTAAAGAGTTTTTAATTTTAGAAATTAATTTAGTTTAAAAATATTTTTCTAAACAGTGATTAATTTAACCATCGACTCTGCAATATAATATAGTACTGTTTATGGTATTAATATAGTATTATAATTTATATTACATATTTATATATGTCTGTTTGTATATTCAGTAAAACAGTAAGCCGGTATGCCACATAATAATATACGTGTACGGAATAGTATATACATAGGTTTTATATGCAATGTAAACATTATTCGTACACAGTATATTTATTAAGTATTCAAACTATGGATTACCTATATAAAATTCTAAAAGTAAATAAACAATTTTTTTTATTCGCTAGTACCTATATACTTAAATAAGCAACAGTTACCATTAGATAATATTGAAAAGATTAAATTACATATTGTACAAAAGTATAACGATATATAAATTAAAATATCGGTGACTACGAATTTGATTGAAGCAAAGTTGGGTTTCTGGTTAAATTATATACAGATGAGTGATTCCGTAAGCATTAAAGTTTCTTTATCCTTGGCATGTATCGACATTCACTGAAAATATAAATAAACACATATATTTTTTTTTTTTTTAATGATATGTTTGGCCTACTAAATAATCACAAATTTCCACATGACATAGTTCTAAATAAATACTATATAATTATTTGCCAACATCCAGTCGCCATAAATAAAATAGGCATACTTTTTTTTTGGCATCAACGCCTGATGAGCATTTTACAACAAATTTACTACAATTGTAACAACTACATATAATCTATTTATATTAGAATATATCATAGAAATCAATAGTTATAAATTATAATATTATAATATGTATATTCTTATGAAAATTTTATTAATAGTCATAATTAGGTACTTACAATATAATATGGTGACTGTTAAGGATTTTCAATCTATGGCAATATAAAGTATAGGAACTTATAACAACTTGTAAATCGCAACAAATTAAAATACATATTTATGGTTTATAACTGTATCAGGTACTATTATATAATGTTACTGTTGTACGGGGCAACTTAAGGTAGGTATATTTATTATCAAGAAAAACGTTTTTTAAAGTCATTAATAAAATACATAATTTACAAACATTAAAACTTCACATGTAACTGTAGAATCAGTCACTCCTACTAATCCTACTTAGGTCGGTATATTAAATTTTTAATTACCACATCTTGAACGTTAACACAACATCATGTATAATAATAAAATTTCCAATATATAAGCTACTTACAAAAAAAATTTAATAAATAATATTATTATTTAAAAAACATGTACTAGAATTTTTATTTGCAATTTGGATAGCATCAAATATAAGTTATTAACACAATAAATTATTTATCATCAACAACAATTTGAATTTTATTTTTCTTTACACAGCCGAATTTATCTAGATAGATAATTTATTTATCTTAGAAAAAATGAAGCATAACAATATATATTTAAATTTTTTAGTATTAATAATTATCTGTCATGAAAATATAGGATTAAGGGCTACGCCGCTAGGTACGGCTATTAACATGATAACACAAATTTTATAGTAATATCACAAAGAAGCCAAAATCAGCTATCATAAACTTTGAGGGGAAATTACAATCATATGGGTATGGATGGGCTTTATCATATATTTTTTTTTTATATTGAATCATATTATTTTTCTGTGTTTAATTATTGGTTTTGAATTAAACCACTTCATATTTTAATATGAATTAGGTAATAAGTAATATAATTTTGATTTTAAAAAATTCAACAATATAGGCATTATTCGCTTTTTGTATAAAATGTAGTTTAATTCTTGTATCAATAATATTGGTAATAACACGTACGCGTTATGGATATACTACGTTTTAAAAAAATATGAAAAGCGTGACCTATCTCCATGATATAGTACAGAAAATAGCACGTTTTTAAGAAAAGTAGATATGGAACATTTTAGAAAAAAAATCTAATGGAAATAATACATTTTATTAAACAATAACGGTTTTAATCGATTTCTCGACATTTTATTGAAAATTGAGATTACACGTCTTGCATAGAAACACAACATAATATAATATACTTATTATCACCACCAAATAAGCCCCCCCCTCACTTCAAAAAAACGGATTAGATATATGATGTTAAGGTATACTTATACTACCTATATATAAGTATATACCATAAAAAGTATTTTTCGGATTTCATTAAAATAACCTAATAACTCTTACCCGTTAACAAAATAAAAATATATAGATGAGCAAGTTCGCTCCTATGATTTGGAAAAGTAGATGGTGCTAAAATTATGTAACAATTAAATGGCTTTTTAAATATGTTTAGACATACCTTCATTTATTTTAAGGAACTAAATTTCACTTACCGTAGATTATGCAGCTATAGTATCTATGATCGGTTTTGTTATGTTTTCAGTGATAGCGAATTCAACCCACCAATCGCCAAACCAAATGGAAAGCTAATACCACTCAAAAACAATGTTGCGGGCAAAATGACTGGACTTGAGTTGATTATGAAGAGTTTAATCACTGAATACTTTCCAAATGACAAGCGATTCAAAGGATACAACGTACGGCATCGTCGCGTTTTCGAAATTCGAGATCGTGACAAAGGGAAAAATATTATATTTTTATATGCATATATAATAAAACTAATTTCTCCAAAAATCAAACCTTCTCTCTTAATTCTATGGAAGTGAGAAGTATATACTTTTGAGAAAATGTATAATAATATCCTCCGTGCATGATTATACAATTGAATTGTAGTAAATATAACTCGTAAAGTTATAAATTACAATTTACAATTAGTGCTGATGAAACAATACAGATAACTCTCAAACATTTCTTTACCCTTTAAATTATATAAATACCTAATTAGTAGAGATAGTAATTAACAGCTTTATATAATGCCACTTTGTCAGAAAACATCGCTAGAGTTGCGAATTTGTATGTTGTAAACGTCCAGTTCATTATACCCAACAGTGTAATGATGTGATGATTATATATATAGTGAAAGAGATGGTGAGGAATTATGCACACAAATTTCATCAATAATCGACAAATAATATTTTATGTTAAAATCATATATTTACTGTTTGTTCGTATCACATCAGTGAAGTTGATAATGCAATAAAAAAAACATATTTAACTCTTTTATAAACTTTATAACACCAGATTGATTGATCCATTTTATGTTGGCTTTTTTTTGTGAATTTTGTATGTGTACCGATAACTGTTTAAAAATGTTTCAATTTTTACTTCAATGGACTTAGGTAGGTACCGATTTACTTGCAGATAATGATACACACGCCCGAGGACTTCCCAGATATTGCAAGCAGCTATAAGGTGTACAGCGAACTGAACCAATCGTCGCGGATATCGGTGAGCGTGAGTCACATACGGGCAGACGAATCGCTACACCGTCTCGACGAAAAAGAGCGTAAATGTTTCTTTTACGAGACGAGGACGACAACTACGAAGAACTTCCCATCGTCCAGGAGCAACGCCGAGGACAACTGTTACAGCGAGTGCCGGCTAAAGAGTACTTATAAAATGTGCAATTGCACGCCGTACTACTTTGACATGAAAGGTATAATACTGCGTTAATTGAATAATTGTACACGTGGCTCATTGTTACATAATATTATATAATACTGGATAAAAATATAATATACATATAATGATTTGGGCCATACAATTCCAATCAGGTTTAAGTACATGTTAATTTTAAGCTTTTGCCGATCGTCTGTTCATTTCTTGATCTTCGCCCAAATTACGACACATAGGTAACGTATTATTGTAAATTATCACTTTTGCAGAAATACGAGTACCTATGCATTATGCAGTGTACATGTTTCAATATATTTTGTTACTCGAACACTTCGTAAGCCATCTGAAAGACATCATACCCCTAGCCCCTAGGTATTTTTCAAATTTTAAATCAAGATAAAATGTAATCCTAATATTTCTGACTAACGATCTAGGTATAGCTAAATTTCTAAAATATTATTAGTTATACGAAAATACTTTATTTAATTGTTATTATTTAAATTATAATAAGACTTGTACGCACTTTCCAATATTAACCCATTCAACTTTTAAATATAAATAATATACAATAAAGCTTATAAAGAATATTAGTATAATATATAGATTATAGATCATAATTCATTAGCTAGGTTCATCGGAAACCTTAAAATCACCATAATAAAAATATTTAAACTGTAGTAGGTACTGCGTACAACGTTAAGTTGGGTAAAATGAGAAAACAAAAATTATGTATGGTAATTATTGTTATTAGATAAGTTATTAGGTATAATACTTATACCTAATAAATTATTAAATATAATTATTAATAAATAATTAATACAAATTTACAAAAATTACTAAATTTGAATAGATATACAAATCGTTTTTTATAAGTATAGCTTATGATTTTAATATTTTATCCACTATGTATAAAACGAGTTATTTGAATTATTAGATTGGTAGGAGGGTAATGATTTGGTAATGATTTTAAAATGGTCTGCAAATAAAAAATTGAAACGATGCGACTGAACTAAACATTCAATTTCTGTGGATATAGAGGGCAAGCAACAATGTGGAATTGAACACGTACAATGTCTCAGCAAAATCAAAGGTACCTCTGTCTTACTTAATACTTATAAGTATTATCTGTATAATTTATTATTAACAAATTAAATACGCACAAAATAAATTATATATATTGTTTATAAATAAGAAATTCAAAACATTATTAATAAGTATCAAATTAAGTATCTATATGCACTTTAGGCATCTACGTTAACAGATTACATAAGAATGAAAAAAATATTAATTAAATTATTACTTTAAAAAAAATTTAGAATAAGTACCTACAAAGTAGATATGTTTCCGTGATATGTTTTTTTAATAAAGGTATTTAAGTAATTTATTTCACTATTAATATTATTATTAGTATTTATTATTTAATTATTAAAATAATATAACTTATTTATACCTATTAGTCCATAATATATTCTTCTTAGTAACTTTTTATCAATAGCATCTTATTACAGTAAAACAATGTGTTAGGTCAAAAATATAAATACTTACTTACCTAAGTAATATCTTAAAACTAATCTACATATTGAAAAAACCGTTTTATAGAATACGTAAAAGTTTTAACTGTTTCAAGTCTCAACAAATATCGAATTTATTTTTGGATATGGTATAAAAAAAATAATTAACATCGTTATTCGTCGAAAATATTATGTAATTTCATCATCATCAACACTTGAAATATCTTTGAAAAATAATCGTGAATGTATAATTTTTAGATTTTTTAATTTCAATATGAATAATTGTTTAAGAGGAATATTGTATTATTTGTATTTAATTTTTAAAAAATGATGATAGACACAATTCATAAAACCAGTAGACGAGTGATACTTTCTAATCTATCACCAAAATGTACCAATATTTTTTTAGTTACCCAACGTTAAAAATAACATTAATATTTAATATAACGTTAAAAATTCATATCAATAAAACGCAAAGAACGTTAAAGATATCTAACATTTTTATATCGTTCAAATAATCTAATACTTACTTGAAAACAATAACTGTTTATATTATATGATGAGTTCCGAAATATTAACTTAATTTTATAAGTATTATTTTATACGCAGACAATTATTAGTTATTACTTATTACTATATTATAGTTTATTATACCTTGGTCCCAGGGCCGGTTATAGGCGTAGGCAACGTAGGCACTATGGCGGAAAAATTTATATTTATATATAGAGGCGGCATATAAGAAAAAATAATAGAACAAGAGGCGGCAATTTTGATTTTTGCCTTCATATAAAAATTTGCTTGCACCGGCCCTGCTTGGTCCATAAATAAGTTAACAAATTTATTAACTGTTGATCGCGTTTTATAGTGCTTCAACACAACGCTCGGGCATCGGATGAAGAATTTGGATTTCTTAAATGGAATGTACAAGATTTCATGAACTGCAGTTGCCCACACCCTTGTTCGTTTGTTGGATACACGACAGAAATCCGTAACTATGCAAAGTAGGTGCAATATATATGTATTGATAGCCATGTGTTAAGGTAAGCAAGGTATAGGTTGTGGCAATGTAGGCGCTATGTTTATACATAGTATTTGAATTAGTCTTTTGAATTTAATATCATTAGTAATTTATTACCATGCATAATTTTCAAATTTAAATCGAAATCATCACTAGTAGATTTTATTTTTTATTATTGTTTAGTCTTGGACTCTTGGTAATTAAGAATTTTTGTTTTGTTACAATTTTGTTGAAACAAGACAATACAGAAAAAATATTAATAACTATATTATAAATAATATTAAATAAATTTTGTGGTACTGCTGGGTATAAATTCTAATTGTTGTTTTAGAGACTTCTTGGCTTATACAAAATTTCCACACGCTTATACACACATAGAGGTACATTACAAAGAAAGATTTGCCATCAGTTACCTAAGGTCTATGAAGTACACTACACAGGATTTATTAGGTAAGTTTAACCAGTTTTAAAATTCTAAAATTGAAACTTGTAGTGAGTACCTGCAATGTAGCCGCCATGCAGTGTAAACTATATATCTTTAAATTATAGACTTAAATCAATTAAATCATTCAAAATTGATTTACTGATTTACAATCTCTAATTATTATTATTTGAATATCATATTTAATATATAAATATCATTAATTAATATTATAGAAGTGAGTAACATATTATATACCATATTGTACAATTATATATGCTAATAGATATTTTGTCCGAAAATTAATATTAAATTTATGTTTTACATATTTTTATTAGTGACATTTGGTGGAATGGCAAGTTTATTTCTTGGTTGTAGTTTGGTCAGCGTGGTGGAACTAATTTATGTTATCTACAAATCGTTAATTATGCTTAAACATAAATATACAAAAGTCCAAACACTTTCAAAACATGAACAACAACTCATTTTATATCGTCGCCAACGTAAAACACATCATTTTTGCAAGCCTCTGTATATTAAGCCACCAGGTATCACACTACCAGAAGTTTGTAAGAAAGTCAAATATTGAGCAACACAATAGGTGACTTACTTTATATATTTATATACTTAAAAATAGATGAAAAAAAATACCAGTCATTTGCATTTATACATAGCATAATACTGATGATTTATATTTTAAAAATAAGTATTGTTTAGCAAATAAATTAAAACTAATATCAATTATTTTAAAATATAATATTACACTATTGTATTTTATTTTTATCACACGGTAAATTTGGCATTGCAGTAATATAACATCATAATATAAAAAAAAAAATAAAAACAAACAAACAATAACTTAAACAAAATAATAAATATTTGGAGATTAGTTGTCTGAATTGTTTTCTCTGCTATCACTGTCTCTGAATAAAACGTTTTCAAGTACTAAAAATAAAATAATAAAGTATGTACATTTAATTATAAAAAAGAAAAACTAAAAAGTAAACGATTTTAAATTTTGCTTTAGGTTAAAAAATAAATCTGAAATCCTAATTCTGTTTATTTTTTCAACATTAAATTTTTTTCTAATTCAAAGATAAATTGATTCATAAAACTATTCAAATTTAACAAATTTATGATGTAATATTATAGTATTTGATAATTTTAAGCAAATTAAATTAGTTTATACTATTCACATATAAATTGTATACTACATAGTTTTGGGTGTATTTTGTGATTTTATACTTATGATACAACAAATATTGAATAAGAATATTACATTTGAGCATTTTATTATTTTTTGACATAAAATAGTTTTTTTTCTATACTTTAAAATGGTATTTTATCAATTATATAATATTCTGGATAATGTAAAATTTTTCTTTCAAATTGAAATGAAATAATAAAACAATACATATATTTAACTTAATATTAATATTAATAATTATTAACACAAAACTTAATTAATTTATGAAAAACCAGCCAGTTAAATGTGTCATTTATATGTCTATAAAATAATTAACTGTGCATATTGTTCTGTCAGAATCAGAATATGATAAATTTCAGATGTAGACTGGGACAAAATAACTATCTACCCACAAGTACATAGCTACTAATTTAAGTGTACATAATTATTATACATTGCGCTGAAGTATTATAATTAAGGACACTCAAGTAACATTAATAAGTCTACAGTCTACTACTAAGACAAATTATTATTCTGGCTCAGATAATATATATTTTTATTAAACTTAATTAATTCTTACTTCTGAATATATTATCGACACAGTTAATATTAGTTGCCGAGACTGACATACCCCAAGATTTCATTGGAATATGTAACGAATCGTCCATCATATCTATACTTGCAATTCCCCTAGTAAGTATTATATCGTCATACTCTGGTAACTCTTTCCTAAAAAAAAAAAAAAATCAATTACTACTAATTATTTTAAACGTATTTTAATATATTGGTATATATATTAAATGTATTTTAATATTATCAGTGATCTATATGTTACAAACCTTATTCTTTTCATAAGTTCAATACCACGTTTTTTGGCTTTATGTGATAACTGAACCATATCCAACGAATCTTTATCATCAAATAAAGCATCTGGCTGAAAATTTAAATACAATGTAAACACCAATATTTATACAAATGTTGAGTTGTTCATTACCATTGAACTGACATCAAGAGAAGAGCTTGTAGAACTATTAAATGCAGACAATGATTTATGCAAAAATGTAGGTGAGCCATTATGTGCCGATATCTACATTAACATAAAAAACAATAACATTTTTTGATTACTTTTAAAAATGTCAACAAAATATAATTAACAGACTAGAGTAGGCAGCATGGCCAGTGATGAATTTGCTGATGAAGAAAGATTTTCATTTTTGGATGGTGGGGGTGAATGATCCCGCGATGTCTAAATTAACAAAAAAATTAATTACCAAACAGTAATATTATAAAGTTGTTAAGAAATCTAATAAAATATACTCACAGCAGGTGGTTGTGGTAATTTATGCCAATCATCAACATGATCATAGAAATGTAAACTCTTTTGTTCCCAACCATCACTGTCATCCTCTTGAGAAAACCCATCTCGGCCATGAAAAGATGCTGACCTCAATACCGGATTACCAGAATTTTCAACACTTTTTCTACAATAAAAATTAATTTCGAGAAAAATGTTTAGATAAAATACAAAATAAATAAATTACTAACTCCTTGGAAGATGATGACAATTTTTGTTGATCTTTTTTCTTTCCTTGCGCAGCCGCTTTTAATGGGTCATAGTTTTTACGTCGCTTCCAATTTTCCAATTCTGTTTCTTTATTGGGAGTTTGAACTTTGTTGCAAAGTATACTCGAGTTCCATTTTTTTTTTGAAGATAAATTTTTACGAGCAGACAACAATGGTGACTGAAAAAATATGAAATTTATTTTGATAATTTTAAACTGTTTTTAAATATGTATAACTGCGTACTGAATTTGGTTGAGGTACTCTAGATGTTCTTAAACTATAACGTCCACAGTCAACTCTTGACAAAGATGAACTTAAATTTTGGCTTGAAGGCTTGTATAAGTTAGATTTATCATTAGCAGTCTTTGAATCTACAATTTTTTTATTTGTATCTTGTTGCAGCTTTGTAAATCTATCACGACGCAGGCTAAAATTATTTAATATTTTATTAAAATTTGAAAATTTACTTGAAGAAAATAATGAATCATACTTAAAAGTTCGATTATATTGAATAGCAGTGTGACCCGTTTTTTCAACTTTAGCTTCTAGCATAGATACACAATTCTCAGCATCTTTTAAAAGTAATCTCGTATCGTCATCACTGCTAATACTTTTAGCACTATTTTCCTATAAAAATCAGATATTAAAAAATTATTTATTATTGTTTAAAGAGTAATGGCATATGTTGACATGCAAGTATCATTTTAAATGTATTCATTCAAATTATTAATAACAAACCGTACACTTAAGTCTTTTATACTAGATGCATTTGGCAAAGGGATATTTGATTTCCTTGTATGTTTCATTAAAATTGGTGAATTAGGTTTGAAATCTAAAGAAAGAAAATTATTTTCATAAACTATCATTGAAACCGATTTAATTGAACTCAAACAGTACTCTTACCTGATTTTAGCAAAGGCATTGGATTTGAAAGAGATGATTTGTTTTGGTTCAATTTTGAATGCCATTCGTTAACCCAACTAGACCGTAATTTCTAAATAAAGAATTATAAGTATAAATTAAACTAAACTAATAAATAAAAAATTTAATTTATATTAAAAATAAATAAATTACCTTAACCATGGAATTTGACTTCTTAAAATCATCAACATTATCGTCAAAATCTGGTGATTGTTCAGATTTGTTATCAAGAGATGTATCATTTCTCTCAATAATATAAGTACCTGTACTACCAGTATCACTATTGGAAGAGGAATCATCACAGTCATTGGATTCTAAGTAATTTTTATGAACTGGGCTAGAATATGATATCCCGTTGCCTATACATAAATAAAAAAATATAAAATTATATTCTATTAATTTTTCTAAGCTCTACAGTCTACAATTTGTCAATGATTTAAACAAAACAAAATTAATTAATTACAATAAAATTACATTTAGAGTATCTGAATTTACAGATAATTATTAATTTTTCATTCTTAATATATAAATTTTCATTAGTATTAATGTTTGATTTCTTCTTAATTTTAATACTTTTAAAACAATACAATTTTAGATGTTGTCAAATAAATACTAGGTATATACAAAAAAAAAATATTTTAAAATATATCTTTATAAGACTCACCTTTAGAATTAGACATTGTAGTTACAGATACAGTATCAATTTTTGTCTAAAATTAAAATTTTGGATTAATTAAGAGTACATATTTTAGTTATTTATATTATATAATAATACATTACCGTTGTTGACTGAAAAACATTGTTGACAGGTAATGATAGATTGCGTTGATGTTTACGAACAAATTTATTAATGTTAGATTCATTTTCACCAGAATCCCTTGCATTTTTCCCATTCAGTCTTGATGATGCTTGTGTTGTTTGCTCTCTCCACTTATAATCGGAATTCATATTTTTTGTTCATAAAATCTATAAAAGGGATCATTAACTTTTATAATATACCTTAACATTTTTATGTTTAAGATTAAAATATATTATAATTATTTAATTAGAATGTGTTGAAAACATAATTGATCCAACATATTAAAGTCCATATTATATTTATTATTATTTTTTGTTTAACATATTATAATAAGAACAAATCTAAATGTTAAACAATCCTGTAGTGTTTATATGATTAAAATAAGTATAGGTAAACAATAATAAATCCAAAATGGTATGCCACTATCTGTAGTATACTCCTCATCTACTTTTCAAAATATCTATATTTCTAGATATATTCCTAACATTTATCTACTTGTTTGTATACAAATTCTAAATCAAAAACTTTTTGAACATTAGGCAAAGAATTATCATGATTAAAGTTATAACTAGTAAATAATAATAATAAAAAAGTACTTAAGTTTATCTAGTTAAATTATAATAAATTACAATTATAATAGTAATGACAACACCTAATATATAGGTAGACAATAGTAAATGATTTCAATTTTAGTAAAATTTTTGTTTAAAATGTGTAAATAGTTACTAATTTACTACTTTTTTTGAATCTACAAATTTATTTCAATAAATGTAGAATATGTTCTAACTATTAACATTAAACTTTTAATTTCCTTAATATCTAATACCTACTGTACTATACATTTTATAATAAATTATTTACTATAGAAATTAAATAATTTCTATTTATTTAAGAATAAATAAGACTACACTATTTTATGAATCAGCTTCCATACCTTCTAAATAATTTGTCATTTAACATAAAATTAATAACATCATGCTGTACTAATTACATTCAAATGTTTATATATATATATATATACCTATATCAAATAAGTTCTAACATTTAAATAACAATCCCTAAAAAATTGTAAAACTAAGCCAACTTATACATTTTTTAAGTATCCAGTTATTTCAATTTTAAGGGGAATTTACATAGTTAATAAAATCTACCTACCAATTTTATATTGGGAAAAATTTGAAAATAAATAGTAGTATGCAATTTAAAAGTATAAAATAATAACCCATAATAATTATTTGTGAGTGATTTATGATTATCTGTTGGCTGTTGAACTATATTATTGGTATTCTTTGTATGTTTTAAACTAAAACAAAGTTAATTGACGTGAAACAGGAAACCTAAGAATGGTATAACCGATAAATTTAATTAAGAAAAATGATACATTTTAAGTACATATGTAACTCATTATTATTATTGTAGTTAAATAAAATACTGAAAAAAAAAACAAATAAATAACTCTATTAACCACATATTTCATATAAAAAAATGTTATTAATTAGTATTATTTACTTTAAAACTGTAACTTTTACTTCCTATTCCCCTAGATTAATTTTTATGAGTGCATTTTATACTAAATTATATGTTCTCTAATATATATGCTTCTTTAAAATATGAATAAATTAATTATAAATTCAACCTAAATATTGCAATAAATTTAATTAACATGACTATTACATTTGTATAATTATATATAAATACCACATAGCATTTATAAGTTGTGATGTTCAACTAAACACTATACCTATAACTAATTATATTACCTAGCTTACTAAATTATTTCTTAGAAAAGAAAATAATGTGTAAAATGTAAATTATGTATGTCAAATAAACATAAACCAGTACATAACTAGATACATAGATACATAACTCAGTTGAAAATAATCTAATACTTTTACACTAAATTAAAAATTAATTATCATTTATTTAAAACAATTTTAGTTCCTAAAAACTAACTAGATATACATAATTAATTATAAATTTAAATTTAAATATGATAATTGGTGACAAAAATTTCATAGGTTTTGAATTTTTTACTTAATGGTTTAAAAATATATATATATATATACACAATCTATAAAAGCTACAAATTTCAATTATTGCCCAATGAATTCAAAAACCTGCTTATAAAATAATATTTTAGTACCTATATGGGGAAAAAAACTGTACCTATTTCATTATTTATGTTAATATATTATCATATTATGATTGATATTATACTTAAGCACATAGTATTAATACTTTGGTTACAATTGATTTTTTCATTTAACATCTAATTTTTTTTAATGATACCATATTTTTAGTAGATTTTAATATAGTTAACTTTACAACTTTATCAAAAAAAGTGTTCTTGTTATTTATGGTAAACTAGATACTTATTAGCTAAAAAGGAAACATGAGACAAAATTATTTAAAAATGTTATTATTATGAGTAAAAAATCAAGAATATAGGTAAAATTTAAATTAAAAAATTAGGTACCAACTGAAAATTAGTTAGGTACCTAGTAGGAATTTTTTATATTATATTCTAAAATTAGTAATCATCAATATTTATAAAAATGAAAAATGTTTAAACAAACTAAAATTTCTTTTTTTAACCTACCTATGGAAAAAATGTATAGGTAAATAATTAAGATATAAAAGTGTTACAAACCATATACCTATATAAAATTGAAATATTTAGATAATCAGGTATGAAAAATTATTATATTTCAAAATAGTTTACATACAGGAATGTATTATTAAAACGTGTAAAAATTTGCTTATCAAACATGTCACAGTAGATAATATATTTTTTTATGTAGGTATATTACTTATTATGTTTTAATAAAAATAAACCTATTATTTAATCATTTGGTTAATGATAAAATGAATAGTAAACCTATTAACTAAAAAAAATTATTAAATAGGTAAATGACAAACTTAATTATTCCAATCCAATTGGAAAACGCTGTTTTTTTTTTCTGAAAACACAAGAAGGACTCTTTAAACAATATTCTACACTCACTTTATTACACTATACATAAGTTTCTTTTTAAAAGTTCAAAACAATACCTAATATATATTCTATTTTTTGCATAGATAGATATGAGTTGTTCAGATCAATGAAGATTTAAATAAGTAGCGTTGTGAATAATAATAATAAAAAAATTAACAAATACATTTTGCTTTTCACATTTGTGGAATAGTTAGATGAAAGTATTTAATAAGAAACAATACACGAAACGACGCTCTGCGAGTCTGTTGGAAAACAGCGCGATTCCGACCTGGCAACAGAAAAAACTATAGTCTACTGAATCGGGCCAAACGTCAACACAATACGGGTCAAGTTCGACCGGGTCTAACGACGCTAGTAGGTATGTTTTGTTTTAAATATAAACGTAATTTCTGTTTACGCGTACGCGACATCGGCGTGTGTGGAATTTATCGTGCGTGGGACCAAAGGGCGGGGAGCAGCGAATGTGAAAAATAGTACGGAAATAGTCTCGGCCGCCGCCGCCGCTCCGGACGTAACGGATGGTCGTCGGCCAAAAATCTACCTCCGGTGTGACGAAAGCATCGCGACGCTCGAGACCAACTCACCGGAATCACAGGCGACTCATCTGATCTTCTGCACGGTCCTGGGCTGCGTCATGGTCTTGGAACGCAGATCGTAGCGTGCACGGGCGACTGAGGTTCTCGACGACTATGACGTTTAACGAGAACAGCAAAACGATCACTGTTCAAAAAAAACGAAAAAAACGAAACGTTGCTGGACGACAATAACGTTTATACTTTAATGCCTACGCCTCGGAAACTGACGGCGATCGTAGTGTCGTAGTCGTTTTATCAGCGAATGACCACCAACTCTGGCGGAGATCGCTTATCACGACGAGAGAGCGCGCGCGCCCGATCGACATGGAGTGAGTAGTTGTCGGCCGCCGCCGTCGTACTGATTGTGTTGTTGTTCAGCGTTATCGTAGCCGATCGCGACGTCGACGTGTTATAGGTGTCCGTGGCGGTAATTCGTGGTTGAATCGATTGATAACGACGGACACACTATGACGAGGTAGTGTTGTGGGTCACGAACTAACATAATAATATTATCCTAGTCCGTGGTGTGGGCACCAGCCGACTAGGTACACCGTACGGCGTACACGACAGACAGTAGCTAAGTCTGGTTAGCCTAGGTACAGGCTGTACAGACAACACTACAACAGGCTAAATAAACACAAAGAAAGAATAAATAAATATCTACTTAATATCTAATAATTAGCTCAAAGAAATTAAAAATTGCTGAGGGACGTCTCAAGTTTTCTACGATTCATACTTTTTGAAATGGTACAAACCAAAAAAAAAAAAAATACCTGAATTATATGATGAGATAGGTTAGATAGGTAATGTATAATGTGTTACTCGTAAATATTCAATTTCGTCAAAATTTTAACCTCAGGTGCTCATAGACCATGTTAGCTTAATTTTTTTTACGAGGTATAGGTACCTACTTGAAACCTATTGTACCCATTATATTTTTAAATTTAGGTAAAAGATATAACATAATATATTGAAAATTTAATATATTAAATAATATGCAAGTGTTTACTATTTGTCGAATTTTGTATTTACTTCAGACACTTGCATAAAGAAATATTGTAACTTACTTTCTATGTGTTTTAATTGATACGTAAAAAAATTTTTGAAGAGCAATAGGTGTATTTTAAAGCATTTTATCCTAAATCAACACTTATAAAATACATAAATCAATCAAACACTTAAAAAAAAAAGTAAACAATTTTAAATATGTAGGCAAGTTGGTACCTGGAGTACCGATTTTTAAGTAAGCAACACAAAAAGACTCAAAATATTTTTTTAAATTTGCGTTTCTACTTTTCTAGTTAATGCTATAATGAATATTCAATATTTCAGTGAAAGTCTTAAATGTTTACAGAAATTGATTTGTTAATTACCTTACTGTTAAAAAACATATTACATTTATAATTCTGCTCAAGTATTAAAATATTATTCATACATTAAAAATACAAATAAATAAATCTGTATTAAGTATAATATGTATTATTAATATTACAATGTGAAGAAATTATTTTATTAAATAATGATTTAAAAAAAGGTCTTTATTTTTTTACTCTGTAATAATATTATAATAGTTGTATACATATTGAATAATATTTTAATTATAATAATAAGATAAAATTATAATATTAACAGTTTTAACAGTTTTAACTTATTAACTTGTTATTATACCTATTTACTATTCATCATACGAATACCTACTACCTACACTAAATTATTAGGTACTTCACTTATTGTTTGCTTTTGTAAGTCAAATACTTGCAGACACGAGATGTTTTTATGGGTAGGTACCTATTGAAAAAAACACGGTAAAAATATATTTATGATTAATTGTTTATAAAAAAAATTTTATAATTAAGTATAAAAATATAATAGGTATTAAGAGAAATTATATTTACTAATTTACTATTACAAAATTATAATAATATATAGGTTTAATATAGGTTTTTAATTAAATTATTTCTACACATACCATCTCTACCCACTAGTTTTCTAAGAAAACTTGTGTATAAAATAAAATTATGATCACCTATGTATTTTCAAAAATTTCAAATACTCATAAATCACTTGAAATTAGTCTACATTTTAAATTCTGAGCAAAGGAATGAATGTATTATTTTACAATGACGTGCGTGAGTTCATTTTTGTATGCGTGTGGCGTGTCGCATACACGAAAAGTAATCAAAAAATTGTTCAATTTTCAACTTGAAAAGTGGTTTTAGATAGTAAATTAGATCTAGTTTTTACTTTAAAAAGGTCAAAATTAAACATTATTAATATTTTCTTTAAATAATAGAGGAAAACAAAGAAAACGGTAGTAGGTATTTATGTCAAACTAGTTTTTAACTAAATCGATTTTTGTATTTTATTATCTATAGGAATTTCAAAAATAAATAACCGCAAAAACGGAAATTTTCAATAAGTGTTTTACCATTTTCTATTATATATTGTATAAATAGTACAGTTTTCAAAATATTTTTTCTTTTTAATTTATTAATATTTTATAGGCGCTGAATTAACCTACCCTAATTTAATAACCAATTTGTAAATTTCCCAATTAAAAAAGTTCTACAATTTATAGATACAATATTTTTTTATAACCATTTAAATTTATAAATGACAAAATTCATAAGAATCTCGACAATTATTACAAATTATTTTGCAGCTATATAAAAATTAATTTAAAAAATGATTTTTTTATCAAAGATTTTAAAATTTAATATAGTATTTCTTTTTTTTCACCTATTAAAAATCAAAAGTGTACAAAAAAATTACATTATAATATTAGATATTTAGTATGAATTATTATTTGTTACCTACGTAATTTTTGGTACTTTATTGCTATAATAATATATTGTATATTTAATAACATCATAATATATTTAATATTAATTTAACATAAATTTCTTGGAATCTATATTATTCAAAAAATTTTTTGCAACCTACCAAAAATTTACTGACGACACTTTGAGAAACGCTGGTTTAGAGTGCTTAGATTGTATAGAGTATTGACTTAGAGTAATAACCTTGTTATTGAAGACGCTGTAATGAATATGTTAATTTTGAATTTAAAAATAAAAAAACGATTCTGAACGAAAACTTTTACTCCACTTAAATATTATTAAGTATATTTTATAATAAAAGTATTAATGATATTGAACATTTAATACAATATGTTATTTATAAGATGTTATTATTGATAATTCAAAATATTAAAGAAATGTTATAGGGCGAAGATTTTTTTTCTTAAGTTCTTGAAGTTTAAATTATTTATTTGATATTTAAAAATGTAGATAATACAAAAAAATTTTATAAGCAGTTTACACTGTAACCAAAAAAGTTTAATAAATTTATAAATATATTTTTTATACAAACATTAAAAAGTACCTATCATTTGTTGTTTAATAACTCTTGTTTATAATGGGTACTTACTATAAAATACGTTTAAAGTGATAGTAATAGACCATAGTTCTTGAAAAAATTCTAAAAAATGAAAAACTGTGGAATAATATTAGAAGGTGATTTCTATTTTAAATTATGTTTGTTATGAGTGGACTCTGGAAGTCAAAGTGTCATCACAAGGGTTCGGGACTTATAGTATTTGCATATCCATCATAGGTGAAGTAAAACATAGCAGAGTAATATACAAATACGTTTTGTAGTACGGAGAATTCAAATATGAAATTTTATTTTGCATTTTTTTTTTGCATATTTTGGAGTTTTTGCATATTTTAGAGGTTTTTGCATATTTAACGATTTTTAACGATTGATGGATAATATTATTGTTCAAAATATTGTTATTATAAAGATAATAATTATTAATAGATCCAGGCCATCTATGATTAATTGAAAAATTATGTATTGATTATACATAGTATAAAAATTATTTAAATTACTACTAATGTAACAATGTTCTGTAATGGTATGGTGCAGATATATCATTGTATAATAACAGTTAAAAATAAATTTTTATTTCAACAAAATAATACATTAGTATATAATATTACATAGTTAGTGATAGTCATCGGTGGGCCCAGGACAAATTTCTAACCTAACCTGTCCGTGCGTAAATATGGCCCTGTTTGTCACGAAGGATAAAACTAGTTTCTTGGAAACGCAGAGGGCTTTGACGACTGCAAGGCCGTTTCTTTTTTAACTATATAAAAATATTTTTAAATCGTTGCCTATCCACCCTTCTTTTTTTTACAAAGAGATTATGACAAATTAATTTTGTTGCTATATTTATATGAATTATAATGTATAACTAATCATTGTGTGTATATTAACTACATTCGTTTTTAATACACGCTTCAGTAAATATGGAGACTATGCTATTTCAAAACTAAAATTAATTTCATGTGTCTTGATACAAGCTCTTATAAAAATTTCTAATTTACAAAATAATTATTGTTATGAAGATAATTCATTGGAGAAAATAACTATATTTTTCTATATACGTTGATACCATTGTCGGACTATTGTGTACAGTTATATATAATTTAATAATGTGTTAAGTTATTTACAAAATAATTATTGTTATGAAGATAATTCATTGGAGAAAATAACTATATTTTTCTATATATGTTGATACCATTGTCGGACTATTGTGTTCAGTTATATATAATTTAATAATTTGTAATGTTATTTCTCATATAAAATAAAAATTGTAAAAAAATAATTGGCTTTAAATGTTTTAATTTTAAACATGCTCTTCTTTCTCAATCTGTATATGTTATTGTAATAAATGTATACTATTCCATACCTTATAAAACTTAAAAGTTACATTTTTATTGTTATGATCAGTATGTGTAATCGATTGTTGTAGCATAATATGCCTAAGCATTATACTAATAGGCAATTATGATAAAAAATTTAAATAATATTATTTATTTTATCTTATATAAATACTAAAAAAATAAATTATGTGACATATTAAAATTTTAGTTAAACTTATTTATAGTTCTGGAGTACTATTAGACATTAAGTCCAGCAATAGTTGTTGTTATTCGCTGAAACTCCTTTTTAGCAGATTTTTCAGTTGATGTAATAACACTAAACCGAGACTCGCCGATCTGGAACCGCGGAGCTCGATAAAGGTTTTCAGCTCGACTGCTTTCTGTATCTCAACAAATAAATGACCAGAGATCCACGCCCTTGCCACGAAATCCACACATCGACATTCGACGCCCACGTCCGTGAGAAAACGATTCGTATTGCAGTCAACCTCGAAATCGCAGATCATTGGAAGAGGCAGCTCACGGCGTCCTGAATGCTGAACGATATCAACGCTGTAGAATGTTCTGCGTCCGTGTGTGTACCTAATCTCTATAATACCTATTGTCTTTGGCGCCGATGAGTCACGATCTATATAGGTAGTCTCATTTTTCAGTAAATATTTCATAATTAAAAACATTAAACCATTATTATAATTCACTATAATTATTGTGCTTATGATAATGCAACAATGTCGATGAATATTGCAATCGAAATAACGAAACATGTTTTAAAATACGTTCTATATTTTAGCTCATTCAAATACGTTTATCCGACTGAAACGTGATTATATCTGTATTAACTTAGATTATACTTTAGGGATTGACCTACGGCATATTAAATTTATACAAAGAAGTGTTACCGAGCCTAACCAACTTCCGTTTTTCAGGTTTGACTAATGGCGAACTAAAATACGTGTATGTTTTGTGTGTGAAACGATAAAATTAAATCACAGAATAACTTTGTATGTGTAAGTCAATTCAATAATTATTTGTAAGAACATAACCATTGCAGGGCTGGGATTTTAATGTCTGAAAAAACTCAAAAAATGCATTTAAATTTATTTATAATACCTCAGAAATAAATATTGGTTTTCGAACTTAATAATAATTTTAATTTAAAAAAATTTCAACATTTAAAATTTTTTGTTTCGCTGATTATGAACGATTAATGAACGTACAATATTAAGTGCATCAAAAAAAATCCTAGCACTATTAGTTGTACTAACAAGTGTAATGAGTGTTATTTAATAAAAGAATTGTCCATAACTTGCAGCTTAGCTAATTGAATAAATACAAAATGTAAGTACACATTATATTATTATAGAAATTGATTTTGTAGTAGGTACCTATTATAGTTGTGGCAGTTTAAAACGTTTTAATAATTTTCATTAGGTAACGTAAAAAAAAAACAACATACAAAATATAAATACCTAATAATTCAATTTCGCTAAATTATATGCGTTTAATTTTAATTTTTTTTTTGTAGTCTATCACTAGTTAGTTACTATAGTTCTCGACATTTATGAGCAATGATAAAAAGTTATCACATTTAACATTTTTAATGTTAGTGGTAGTTTTGTTAAGTATATTTCAATAAAGGGATATCATGGATTAAAAAATTCGCTTGCCCGAACTGGTTTAATAAACACGTGTTATCTACAAATAATAAATCTACACCGGTTTGCGATATCGAATATGTTAAGGATCCAGGATTTTGTACCATATCATTCATTTGACCTGCAAATTAAAGATAGGTTAGGTTAACATTGTTCTGTAACTATGGTATTTTTACTTATTACTTATTAGTTATTAATTAATTAGTTCTTAACGTTAAGTGTATTTAGTATATTTTTTATATGTCAAGAGCGTGTATCTTACTGCCATTTTTTAAATTTTAAATTTAGTGTTTATTATATTATTATTTATATAAGTAATACATTAGTTGAAGATTAATCTGTGTCAGCGGTCAGTGGCTGATGCTTACAAAATACAAATTCTCAAAAGCGAAAGTAAGTGATTTTGTCAACAAAGTCGTTTTCACTATGAACGTTTCAGCAGATGTTATTTAATAGGTATTCAGCTCTCCGGTGGTTAGTAGATTTTCTAAAAAATTAGAACCATTAGGCCTTATTATATCTATTGACGGAGACATTTTAGTATTATTTTTTAGACCATAGCTCAGACAGTTGTAATGTTGTCTTGCTATCTTCAGAATTGTGAAGTTTCATAATTTCAATTGTTCATAGCAGTTTGGTAACGAAAATGTGTCTTACTCAATAAACAATTAGGTATAATTTATAATACGATATGACATGTATTATTTTGTACAGTGGTGGTTCATACATGATCCTGGATATAATACTTAATTATAATAATATGATTTATTATTAATTAGTTTTTATACAGTTGGCTCTGGTGAACAAATTCACTGACATGGACCTATATTTTAAAATGATGTTCATTGTCTTTGCAGAAGTAACTTATACAATAAGTTTTAATTCAATCTTTGATTTTACTGTTTTTCCTCATCTACTCGTTACATTCATTTTTGTTGAAAAAAAAAAATTGTATTTGGTTTATTGTTAGAAGCTCGGTTAGAAGTGTGCTCATTGATAGATTTAAATGTAATGAAGATGTATTTTAAATAATTAAATATAAATTTTTAAAATCAAAAAATTTATTTTCTAAAATTTACAAATGTTTTTCTCAACCTGATCAGTAATTACTCTGATGGAAAAAATAGAAAAACTTGTTGAGCACTTAAATTAATGTTGTTTTTGTATACTCACTTTTAATTTTATATAAAATAGTATAAAAATTAACAAGTACCCGGCTATCATACAATTTTTCTACTGATGGAATTTGTTCTATATAATTCAAATATTTTACCAGGTTTATAGATAAAATGTCTACCACTATAACTTGTATTAATAAGAAATTTGGTTTTTTAATGTTAGAGTTATTTTTCATTTACAATCATTAACTATTTTCTATTTAATTTTTTTTTTTTTTTTGTAGATAGTTAAATATTATAGATACATAATAAATAATTTGTAGTATTTCAAAAAAATTTAATTTATATTGCTATTGGTCACTTTTTAGTAGGTAGTACCAAAACAGAATATGAAATACATATAAAACATGAATTATTAATCTTCTAACTTGTTTCTTTGTTTTAAAAAGGTTTTCCTCATTTATTAATAAATAAGTTTGCTTTGATGATTGAGTAATTTATTTATTACTCTGATATAAAAATCAAGATGATGGGAACACTTGAGATGGAATCAGAAATAGTTACAACTACTAAAAAGGGTATTGAAATCTTGCTAACTGAATCAAAAAAGGTAGAAAACAATTCAAATAATGTTGAAATTGATTCCGTGATGAAAGATGATGTTGCCGTTGCTATCGAATCCTTATCTATCGTTGATACTATACCAGAATATCTCTATGATAATGATTCAAGCTCTTCAGATGATATTATACATGAGACTAAAAATGAAGTGAGCTCCATTGGAAAAAATCAAATAGTAACTGCTACAATTAAAGATCCGAAAACAATTATGAGTCAAATTAAAAATCTTGAATGTTTATTTACATGGTATATAAAACCAAATAATGAGAACAATTTAATTTTATTGATACAGAATAAATATGGAGAATACAACTTAAATATACAATCATCTGAGTTTACATTAGAAAGGTATGTTGAATTTTAATAAATTATTTAATTTAAATACTGCATGTATTTAAATTAAGCATAGGTAAAATTTTAACTGGCTAATAATTTTTCATTTATGATAATATATACCTCAATAGATAACTACTAAACTCTTATAAATGCCAAACATATAACTATACAATATTTTCGTGTTCAAATTAACCATCATCTTATATAGTTTTGTATGTATCAATTTGAACTTTTAAAATCAGCTTATCTATTGTATAATCAAAATCTTTTTTATTTATCACAAGCAGCTATAAATATAAAAATATCTATGAAACTAATTATTCTAAAAAAATTATTAAACTGTCAAAAAAGATTTAAGCAAGGACTTAAAAAATAGTACGTATTGTTATGACTTGCTTATTATTAAAAAAAAAAAAGAAGAATTTTTAAATAATTTAATCAACGAGCATTCTAACAAAGAGCTATTATTTTATTCTTTTAAAAACTATTAATTACACAGGAACTACATAAAAAAATCACAATTATTGAGTATGAAGAATGTTCATTTAGAATATGTGTTAACTCATGGCAATAGGCTACAGAGTTATTTCATATCAAATATTTTTGACCACCTTTATTTGGTTTTATGATTATATTATAATAATAATGTTTTATTAAATAAATAATTTTGATTGTTATTCTTAGGTATATAGGGAATTTAATTATTTCTTATGAATTGTTTCATAAGAATGAACCCGAATTAGCTCAATTCAAATTGTTGGCAATTCAAGATTGGCTTGAAAATTTAGATAAAGGAACTGATGAGTTTTATTTGTCTATTAATACCGGTCTTCATCATGTTGTGAAAGCTACATTCATTCATATGTTATATATTACAAATCTTACTGAAGAATGTAAATGGGTAAGCTATTAAATAGAAGATTATTTTAATCCTTTAAGTATTAATATGCTTGTCCTTAAAAATATAGTAGGATATGATATTTCTTTTAAAATTATTTTAAAATACATAAATTATAATTTTCTAAAGAAAACAAACGTTATATTGATATCTTGAGATTAATTTTCTAACATTTGATTCATTAATTAGTGCTAAATTTATGACCAATATATTAGTGTTCTTTTTTTTTTTTTTAGATATTGAATGATGTTGTATTATATTCCCATTTGAATATTAAATCAAAAGCAACAATTAATGCAATACGCGGGGCTATATTAACCGAGTATGGTGCAAACAATATGATCTATTTAAAAAGAGCATGCAGTAATGCTAAGAGAGCATGTGAATTAGATCCTACAACGTCTCATTGGTTTTACATTTATTCACTTGCATTGACAGCTATCAGACAATTCTTTCATAAATCAACTCCAAACATATGTGAAATAAATGCAATTAATCAAGCATGTATGTTGTCAAATGGAAAAAATGCTCTTTTCAATTACCAACAATTAAGTCTATGTAGATATGATACAGTTAGAAATTATAATCGTGATAATAATAAAAATCAACAACATGAAAAATGTGTTTCTGTTGTTAAGTAAGTAAAACTATGAGAATTTCTTTTTAATTTCTTTTTTAAAGTTGTAACTTTTCCAGTGATAATGCATTTTTTAACTAAACATTATTATTTTTATATTTGTGAATAGACATCACTTTGTGAGATTTATCTCACAATTTAAATAATATTATAAGTAGGGCTGGGATTTTAATGTTCTAAAAAATCTTAAAAAATGTAAAAATGACTTAAAATACTCAAAAATGTACTAAATTATATTTATTATAGCTTAAAAATTGAAGAAAAAAAAGAATTTTATAGTACTTGTTACTTGAATAGTTCTGGACGTACTAATTGATTACTAATTCAGTAATTCTTATCAAGACCTAGCTATGATAACTTGTTGTCATATATAATTTATTATTCGTACCATCGGCAGTTTGGCAAAAGTCTCATGTTAATCACAACAATCCTCGTTCATTTTATGAACAAATTGTGAAAAATGATTTAAAAACTAAGAAAATGAACTAAAATCATCAAATAATGCCAATTCATTCAAGATTAGGTAATTTTGTCAAAAAAAATGCAAAGAAAAAAATGATTTTAAAATGATCATTATCACCTAAAACACATTTTATACTTACGGATAAACGTTTCAAAACACCAGAAAAAAATATGCCTTTACAACAAAATCTCAGCCCTAATTATAACAAATTATTTTTTTATGAGAATTTAGATCTTATTTTGAAAGAAGTCAGTAAAAATAAAATTTTAAATCCCGCATAGAAAATTATTTTTAAATATTTAACAAAAAACATTTTAAGTAAAAAAATGTTTGTTTTTTTTCAGGAATATTATCAGCATGGATCCAAAAGATCCACTTTTAGTAGTCAAGTGTGCTAGAATTTTAATGACTCTTCCTAATATGGTTCTTGAATTTAATCTGGGAAAACAATGTTTAATGAAAGCCTTTGAATTGGCACCAAATGATGAGACTGTTTTAAAAGCTATTAGTGAAGCAGTCAACCCTTATAAAAATAATACTGTAGGTTATATTATTCAAAAATAATATACATTTGTATAAGTTAATTATATATAATTTTTTTAATTTTATTCTACAAAACAGAAACCTAAAACATCTATAAATAAACCAGAGCAACCACCGTTAAGGACTAAAATATCAAAACTAACAATTGATTTAAAATGTATAAAGAAAAAACATATGAATGGAGAAGATCCTGTTTCTTACCTAATTAATTTGGTTTCTAAATATGATGGACTTGAACAATCAAAAATTTTAGCTCAATTATGTTCGTATTTAATATTATACACAAACAACCTAAAACTTGGCATTGATCAGTTTATTAAGTTGATTGAACAACCAGGAATTGCCAATAATGCTATTATTACAGTAAGTAATTTTGTTTTTATGTTAGTAAACATTTACTAATTTTTTTCCATTTCACTATTAAATTATCCTACTATACTCTATTTAAATTATGAACCATACTCGTTGGTAACCAGTTTTGTCAGGCAAAAGTTATTTGTCATCTCCATTGAATTGATGAGGAAATTTATGCTTGCTATATATAAATGCATGCCCATTCATACAAATTGGCACTTAATATCAAATATCATGCTTTATTAATCACTATTCATAAATAATAAAACTGATTTATGATGTAAAAAGAAACATTTGTTATTGTATAGATTCTAATAAGTGAAGCAATGATTGTTTTTACAATAATTTGGGTTGTTTTTTAATAGTATTATCATTCATTTATTTTAAACTAAAATTATTTTAATTAAAAATTAATTACTTAGAGTTATGTGCATAAACTGAAAAATATCCATACGATTAAATACAACTGGCACATTCACCACTCAGATTTAATTTTTGAAAGAATTTAATTATTATTCTGTTTTAATTTAATACATATATTTATTTATTTTTCAAGAAGATAATGGGCCCCATTGAACATGTGTGTGGGCCGTGGGGGTCCCATGAGTTCACAATTTGAAATATAAATTCATTAAATTGTTCCTATAAATTAAATAGTTACAATTTGTATTATACAATTCTCACATAACTGTAATATTAATATAAGAGATCTCAATGATGAGATACTCTCAAAAACTATACAATAATAACTTTTTAAAGTTTTAAAATTATCATTTCATATGATACTTATTGTCAGGCAGTATACAAGGAGGGGTTTGGGTGTTCACCCCCCCCCCCCCCCACTCAAAGATATTTTACAATTAATAAATTTAATTTATATAGTTTCTTTTTTTAATTACCTAAAATGAAAACATTATTTAATTTAACCCCCCTACCTAATCCAACAATTTGTACTAGGCCCCGCTTGTTAAACATCTTATAAGTGTTTTATTTTTTTCAGAAACATTCTACGGTAATGGGATCACAAGAAATTAATTTTAATTTATCAGAGCTAATTTTCAATGAAATTAGATTAGCTACAAATATAAGTGGCATTTCTGCTGAAGATACAATTTATTATTATAAAATGTTAGCTAAAATCATGGAAACTTGTAATTTAAATATTAAAGGTATAGATTCATCAATGAAGGTCAAGCTCATTGCTGATTTGACAACAGTCCAATTTAAAACTGAATCATCACCAAGAGTGTACATTGGAAAAAGATATAATTTTAAAAAAAAATGTATTTAAAAACTATATACATAGGTACAAAATAATGTATAATTATAATTATTAAGACATACAATTAAACAAAAACTAAAATTCGACTTAATATGGAACTAAATTTGAATCTCCCATTTAATTTTGTTCGTATGTAAGGAATTTTTCACATACACGTTTTAATGATAAATAAATATCCTCTGAATATAATGTCATTTAAATAAAAAAGTTAATAAAATATCTATGTATTTTTTAATTTTATCGTAAAGAAAATATTAAATGTAATGTTAAGTAATAAAATATATTTTATTACTAATTATTGAAAATTTAAATGTATTAAGTTAAAACAATAATTATAAGAATTTTGTTTTTTTTTTTTATTTTTATTCAATATTTGATTGTGTAGTTACAGAACAAAAAATTTTACCATTTATATAAAATAATGAATATTTTATAGAGAAAATGTTTGTCTTTAATTTAAATATTAACAATTTCAAAAAAATCATGTATTTTTAAAAACATTTTTATGTTGAAGATTAAACAGTAGGTATATGGAGAAGTTTCAAAAGGTGGAAGTAAAATTATACATGTATATAATATATATATATGCATTCCATAATGTTATAATAATATTTATAAATATTAGATTTTTGGATAACTTTTAATTAGAATATTATCTGGTTCAATAGAAAGGCTCCATTTAAAATTTAAAACAATTTTATCATTTTTAAATTTTTGTTCAATGTAAAATATACCTTTTTAAAAATACTTCTAATTCCATTACCTACTATGTGAAACTATTTTTATTTTTAAATGGATTTATTAATTATTATTAGTTAGGTTTATTGATTTTAAAATCAATACTGACTTTTAAACATATTAATTTCTAGAGAAACAATATAGATAAATATTATACTTTTCATTTTACCACATCTTTTGCACCTTTTATCAATTCTCAATATAAAAGATAATAATGTTTGTAATTAAATATAATTTTAGTTGAATTTATAATAATTTCAGTTTGAATACGACCTTAATTTGCATTTCTCCTATTATACATTGAGTACAAGGTCTTACTTATTATAGTTTCAAAAAATAAAAGATTACTACTAATTTAAAAGGAAATTGTGTTGTTATTATATATAAATATGTAATCTTAAACTGAAATATTTTATTTACATAAATAATGATAATGATCATTTTAAAATCATTTTTTTCTTTGCATTTTTTTTGACAAAATTACCTAATCTTGAATGAATTGGCATTATTTGATGATTTTAGTTCATTTTCTTAGTTTTTAAATCATTTTTCACAATTTGTTCATAAAATGAACGAGGATTGTTGTGATTAACATGAGACTTTTGCCAAACTGCCGATGGTACGAATAATAAATTATATATGACAACAAGTTATCATAACTAGGTCTTGATAAGAATTACTGAATTAGTAATCAATTAGTACGTCCAGAACTATTCAAGTAACAAGTACTATAAAATTCTTTTTTTCTTCAATTTTTAAGCTATAATAAATATAATTTAGTACATTTTTGAGTATTTTAAGTCATTTTTACATTTTTTAAGATTTTTTAGAACATTAAAATCCCAGCCCTACTTATAATATTATTTAAATTGTGAGATAAATCTCACAAAGTGATGTCTATTCACAAATATAAAAATAATAATGTTTAGTTAAAAAATGCATTATCACTGGAAAAGTTACAACTTTAAAAAAGAAATTAAAAAGAAATTCTCATAGTTTTACTTACTTAACAACAGAAACACATTTTTCATGTTGTTGATTTTTATTATTATCACGATTATAATTTCTAACTGTATCATATCTACATAGACTTAATTGTTGGTAATTGAAAAGAGCATTTTTTCCATTTGACAACATACATGCTTGATTAATTGCATTTATTTCACATATGTTTGGAGTTGATTTATGAAAGAATTGTCTGATAGCTGTCAATGCAAGTGAATAAATGTAAAACCAATGAGACGTTGTAGGATCTAATTCACATGCTCTCTTAGCATTACTGCATGCTCTTTTTAAATAGATCATATTGTTTGCACCATACTCGGTTAATATAGCCCCGCGTATTGCATTAATTGTTGCTTTTGATTTAATATTCAAATGGGAATATAATACAACATCATTCAATATCTAAAAAAAAAAAAAAAGAACACTAATATATTGGTCATAAATTTAGCACTAATTAATGAATCAAATGTTAGAAAATTAATCTCAAGATATCAATATAACGTTTGTTTTCTTTAGAAAATTATAATTTATGTATTTTAAAATAATTTTAAAAGAAATATCATATCCTACTATATTTTTAAGGACAAGCATATTAATACTTAAAGGATTAAAATAATATCTTCTATTTAATAGCTTACCCATTTACATTCTTCAGTAAGATTTGTAATATATAACATATGAATGAATGTAGCTTTCACAACATGATGAAGACCGGTATTAATAGACAAATAAAACTCATCAGTTCCTTTATCTAAATTTTCAAGCCAATCTTGAATTGCCAACAATTTGAATTGAGCTAATTCGGGTTCATTCTTATGAAACAATTCATAAGAAATAATTAAATTCCCTATATACCTAAGAATAACAATCAAAATTATTTATTTAATAAAACATTATTATTATAATATAATCATAAAGCCAAATAAAGGTGGTCAAAAATATTTGATATGAAATAACTCTGTAGCCTATTGCCATGAGTTAACACATATTCTAAATGAACATTCTTCATACTCAATAATTGTGATTTTTTTATGTAGTTCCTGTGTAATTAATAGTTTTTAAAAGAATAAAATAATAGCTCTTTGTTAGAATGCTCGTTGATTAAATTATTTAAAAATTCTTCTTTTTTTTTTTTTAATAATAAGCAAGTCATAACAATACGTACTATTTTTTAAGTCCTTGCTTAAATCTTTTTTGACAGTTTAATATTTTTTTAGAATAATTAGTTTCATAGATATTTTTATATTTATAGCTGCTTGTGATAAATAAAAAAGATTTTGATTATACAATAGATAAGCTGATTTTAAAAGTTCAAATTTATACATACAAAACTATATAAGATGATGGTTAATTTGAACACGAAAATTGTATAGTTATATGTTGGCATTTATAAGAGTTTAGTAGTTATCTATTGAGGTATATATTATCATAAATGAAAAATATTAGCCAGTTAAAATTTTACCTATGCTTAATTAAATACATGCAGTATTAAATTAAATAATTTATTAAAATTCAACATACCTTTCTAATGTAAACTCAGATGATTGTATATTTAAGTTGTATTCTCCATATTTATTCTGTATCAATAAAATTAAATTGTTCTCATTATTTGGTTTTATATACCATGTAAATAAACATTCAAGATTTTTAATTTGACTCATAATTGTTTTCGGATCTTTAATTGTAGCAGTTACTATTTGATTTTTTCCAATGGAGCTCACTTCATTTTTAGTCTCATGTATAATATCATCTGAAGAGCTTGAATCATTATCATAGAGATATTCTGGTATAGTATCAACGATAGATAAGGATTCGATAGCAACGGCAACATCATCTTTCATCACGGAATCAATTTCAACATTATTTGAATTGTTTTCTACCTTTTTTGATTCAGTTAGCAAGATTTCAATACCCTTTTTAGTAGTTGTAACTATTTCTGATTCCATCTCAAGTGTTCCCATCATCTTGATTTTTATATCAGAGTAATAAATAAATTACTCAATCATCAAAGCAAACTTATTTATTAATAAATGAGGAAAACCTTTTTAAAACAAAGAAACAAGTTAGAAGATTAATAATTCATGTTTTATATGTATTTCATATTCTGTTTTGGTACTACCTACTAAAAAGTGACCAATAGCAATATAAATTAAATTTTTTTGAAATACTACAAATTATTTATTATGTATCTATAATATTTAACTATCTACAAAAAAAAAAAAAAAAATTAAATAGAAAATAGTTAATGATTGTAAATGAAAAATAACTCTAACATTAAAAAACCAAATTTCTTATAATACAAGTTATAGTGGTAGACATTTTATCTATTTTTTTTTTTTTTTTTTTTTTAGGCTTTACGAGCCATTTAGACTCTTGGCCGCCAAACTAATCCTTCCATTGTTCTCTATTGTATGCCTGTCCCAGTCTCCTCCAATTTCTTCTAATACTTCCTTGACGCTATCCTTCCATCTCTTCCGTGGCCTTCCCCTTGGTCTCTTTCCTCTTATCATATATGTCAGTGCTCCTTTCAATACACTTCCATCAGCTCGCCACACATGCTGCCTTCTATCCTTGTCCTTTGATAAATTGGACATTCTCTTTGTAAAGCTGGTATAGTTGGGTGTTGGTTCTTTTTCCCATTTTTGTTCCGCATGTTGAATACGGGTCCGTAAATTTTTCTAAAAATTTTCTCTCAAAAGACGTAGCTTTTATATATTAATTATTTATTTATTTATTTATTTATTTATTTTATTAATTTTATCTATAAACCTGGTAAAATATTTGAATTATATAGAACAAATTCCATCAGTAGAAAAATGTATGATAGCCGGGTACTTGTTAATTTTTATACTATTATATAAAATTAAAAGTGAGTATACAAAAACAACATTAATTTAAGTGCTCAACAAGTTTTTCTATTTTTTCCATCAGAGTAATTACTGATCAGGTTGAGAAAAACATTTGTAAATTTTAGAAAATAAATTTTTTGATTTTAAAAATATATTAATTATTTAAAATACATCTTCATTACATTTAAATCTATCAATGAGCACACTTCTAACCGAGCTTCTAACAATAAACCAAATACATTTTTTTTTTTTCAACAAAAATGAATGTAACGAGTAGATGAGGAAAAACAGTAAAATCAAAGATTGAATTAAAACTTATTGTATAAGTTACTTCTGCAAAGACAATGAACATCATTTTAAAATATAGGTCCATGTCAGTGAATTTGTTCACCAGAGCCAACTGTATAAAAACTAATTAATAATAAATCATTATTATAATTAAGTATTATATCCAGGATCATGTATGAACCACCACTGTACAAAATAATACATGTCATATCGTATTATAAATTATACCTAATTGTTTATTGAGTAAGACACATTTTCGTTACCAAACTGCTATGAACAATTGAAATTATGAAACTTCACAATTCTGAAGATAGCAAGACAACATTACAACTGTCTGAGCTATGGTCTAAAAAATAATACTAAAATGTCTCCGTCAATAGATATAATAAGGCCTAATGGTTCTAATTTTTTAGAAAATCTACTAACCACCGGAGAGCTGAATACCTATTAAATAACATCTGCTGAAACGTTCATAGTGAAAACGACTTTGTTGACAAAATCACTTACTTTCGCTTTTGAGAATTTGTATTTTGTAAGCATCAGCCACTGACCGCTGACACAGATTAATCTTCAACTAATGTATTACTTATATAAATAATAATATAATAAACACTAAATTTAAAATTTAAAAAATGGCAGTAAAGATACACGCTTTGACAATATAAAAAATATACTAAATACACTTAACGTTAAGAACTAATTAATTAATAACTAATAAGTAATAAGTAAAAATACCATAGTTACAGAACAATGTTAACCTAACCTATCTTTAATTTGCAGGTCAAATGAATGATATGGTACAAAATCCTGGATCCTTAACATATTCGATATCGCAAACCGGTGTAGATTTATTATTTGTAGATAACACGTGTTTATTAAACCAGTTCGGGCAAGCGAATTTTTTAATCCATGATATCCCTTTATTGAAATATACTTAACAAAACTACCACTAACATTAAAAATGTTAAATGTGATAACTTTTTATCATAGCTCATAAATGTCGAGAACTATAGTAACTAACTAGTGATAGACTACAAAAAAAAAATTAAAATTAAACGCATATAATTTAGCGAAATTGAATTATTAGGTATTATATTTTGTATGTTGTTTTTTTTACGTTACCTAATGAAAATTATTAAAACGTTTTAAACTGCCACAACTATAATAGGTACCTACTACAAAATCAATTTCTATAATAATATAATGTGTACTTACATTTTGTATTTATTCAATTAGCTAAGCTGCAAGTTATGGACAATTCTTTTATTAAATAACACTCATTACACTTGTTAGTACAACTAATAGTGCTAGGATTTTTTTTGATGCACTTAATATTGTACGTTCATTAATCGTTCATAATCAGCGAACGAAAAAAAATTTTAAATGTTGAAATTTTTTTAAATTAAAATTATTATTAAGTTCGAAAACCAATATTTATTTCTGAGGTATTATAAATAAATTTAAATGCATTTTTTGAGTTTTTTCAGACATTAAAATCCCAGCCCTGCAATGGTTATGTTCTTACAAATAATTATTGAATTGACTTACACATACAAAGTTATTCTGTGATTTAATTTTATCGATTTCACACAAAACATACACGTATTTTAGTTCGCCATTAGTCAAACCTGAAAAACGGAAGTTGGTTAGGCTCGGTAACACTTCTTTGTATAAATTTAATATGCCGTAGGTCAATCCCTAAAGTATAATCTAAGTTAATACAGATATAATCACGTTTCAGTCGGATAAACGTATTTGAATGAGCTAAAATATAGAACGTATTTTAAAACATGTTTCGTTATTTCGATTGCAATATTCATCGACATTGTTGCATTATCATAAGCACAATAATTATAGTGAATTATAATAATGGTTTAATGTTTTTAATTATGAAATATTTACTGAAAAATGAGACTACCTATATAGATCGTGACTCATCGGCGCCAAAGACAATAGGTATTATAGAGATTAGGTACACACACGGAACGCAGAACATTCTACAGCGTTGATATCGTTCAGCATTCAGGACGCCGTGAGCTGCCTCTTCCAATGATCTGCGATTTCGAGGTTGACTGCAATACGAATCGTTTTCTCACGGACGTGGGCGTCGAATGTCGATGTGTGGATTTCGTGGCAAGGGCGTGGATCTCTGGTCATTTATTTGTTGAGATACAGAAAGCAGTCGAGCTGAAAACCTTTATCGAGCTCCGCGGTTCCAGATCGGCGAGTCTCGGTTTAGTGTTATTACATCAACTGAAAAATCTGCTAAAAAGGAGCTTCAGCGAATAACAACAACTATTGCTGGACTTAATGTCTAATAGTACTCCAGAACTATAAATAAGTTTAACTAAAATTTTAATATGTCACATAATTTATTTTTTTAGTATTTATATAAGATAAAATAAATAATATTATTTAAATTTTTTATCATAATTGCCTACTGAGTATAATGCTTAGGCATATTATGCTACAACAATCGATTACACATACTGATCATAACAATAAAAATGTAACTTTTAAGTTTTATAAGGTAGGGAATAGTATACATTTATTACAATAACATATACAGATTGAGAAAGAAGAGCATGTTTAAAATTAAAACATTTAAAGCCAATTATTTTTTTACAATTTTTATTTTATATGAGAAATAACATTACAAATTATTAAATTATATATAACTGAACACAATAGTCCGACAATGGTATCAACGTATATAGAAAAATATAGTTATTTTCTCCAATGAATTATCTTCATAACAATAATTATTTTGTAAATAACTTAACACATTATTAAATTATATATAACTGTACACAATAGTCCGACAATGGTATCAACGTATATAGAAAAATATAGTTATTTTCTCCAATGAATTATCTTCATAACAATAATTATTTTGTAAATTAGTAATTTTTATAAGAGCTTGTATCAAGACACATTAAATTAATTTTAGTTTTGAAATAGCATAGTCTCCATATTTACTGAAGCGTGTATTAAAAACTAATGTAGTTAATATACACACAATGATTAGTTATACATTATAATTCATATAAATATAGCAACAAAATTAATTTGTCATAATCTCATTGTCAAAAAAAGAAGGGTGGAGAGGCAACAATTTAAGTCATTTTTTATTGTTTATTGTTAAGGAGACTAGCTTTAATATAAAGTAAAACTAGATGTACAAAAGATAAATAAATTAAAATAAAACCCTTAATAAAAAAGTACTGCTTACAAATATTTGCAAGTTTATAAATAATTGAATTCCAAAGGAAATAAATGAAGAATGGCTTAGTATTTAGAATTTTTTTCTTATTTATATAATTTTTTTATAAGGCGGTATCTATAATAAAATAAAAAAAATAGAAGAATTTGTGTCGCCCTTGATGAATATGCAGTTATTTGATAGTGTAGGTACTCTAGACCTAAGAATAAATAAATATAATAAATATTTATAAGAATAAATTTAAAACTACAACAGCCATAGTTTTTGTTTCTATGTCTTCATCAAATCCTGATTTGAATACATCATCTTTTTTCCATAGTTCAAATGATTCTTTACTTATAAGACTATCCTGATAGAGCTTATGGAACAGTCTTAATACCATTCCTATTGGAAAAATAATTATGTTAATAATAAATCTAATAATTATAAAGTAAATAACTAACCTCCAGGATGTTCAAGTGCTGCGGACATTATTTGAATGCCATACAGACATTGTATTTCACGTGCCTGGATTTCAGGTTCTAGAAGTGGTTCAGACCGAATATAACAAGTCAATAATTTCACATGAACATGGTCAAAGAAATCTTCATAAGAATGATTCAGTTCTATAAGTTAAGATTTAATATTTAAATAACTAGTTTACATGAGTTTCAAAAATATTGACTTACTTGCACATACTATAACAATAGCTATAGTTAATGCCCGTACAAACTGTGGGCATTTTATTATTTCTGCACTGATATTAACCTTTATAAAGTAGAAAAAATTAAATCAAATAAATTACAAAGTATTATTAACAAATATAATGTAATATTTTAAATCAGTAGTTAATTAATTAACTCACACTTATCCAACTACGTAACATATCATACAGTAGTTTACTATCAGTCAGCTTCATTTTATCGTACATAGCAATAGATAAAAGGAATACTCCAATTCGCTAAAATTAAATACAATTTATAAATAAAAATAAAAATTACATAAAAAAAATGTTTAAAAACTTACATCATTTTTAAAAAAATTATTTATTTGGTTATTAGGCATAAATACGTCAAGAGGAACATATTCTGAAGTCATCCACTTATTATAAATCCACAATATACCACCTAGCTGCTAACAATACAAAAATAGTGTTACAAATATCTATTAAATAATATTCAAGAAAATTTCTAAATGCTAGGCTAATAATTCATTCGAAATAATATTATACTTCAGAATAATAATAGTATAACATATTCTATAAATATAATATAGTTAGATATAAATTAAGTACAAACATGATATTTAAAAGTTTTTAATTTTTAAATCTTGATTAAAACTTATGAAGAACCTTTAATATTACATGGTACAAGAAAACACTACAATAAATGTTAGATGCAAAGGTTTATGACTACATATATTTTTATTTAGAAAAAATTATAATAATACAATTGTTTTTTGAAACTTGTTTTTTAATTAGTAAATTATAATTTATCCCATAGAAGATTTTTTATTAGAAGCTCTTCAATTACAAAAAACTTGGCTAGATTTGCTACTAAAAACAAGCATTAAAGTTAAAGATTAGTTTATTCTGCTCAAAAACATGTAACTTTTTTGTAACTAAAATTTAATTTTGATCAGAATCTAATATTAAGTAAATAGATATACTGTTAACTTACTTCTTTTATGTTTTGTGTTTCCTTGGAACTAAGAATTTTATTTAATACTTCTATGAAAAATTTACTAGAATTATCTGGCCGTATTGACGTACAAGAATCTTTTAAATTATTGAAATCAAAGGAAGCATTTTGTGATAACAATAATGGAGCTATAAAAAAAATATATTTATTTTTTAGCAAATGCTTGTATACTTCAAATAATTGAGATAGTAGATAAACAAAAAATTACCAATAATGGCAGCAATATAGGAGAAAAATTGAGGGTAATCCATTAAATAATCATTCCAATCTTTAAGGACAGCATCAATTCTATATATATATATATAAAAAGAAAAAAAAATTATCATGTAACATAATTTGTAATAATGTATTTACCCTTGAGTAATGGCCTCCATAGAAAGAATATTTTTAGATAAAAGTTCTGCAAAAATCTTTCCTGCTACAGTTGTTTGAGTGATTGGATTATTATCTAAGGTTATAAGTGACATTGATTTAACGAATTCTTCATGTCTTGTGCGGATTACCGAAGATTGATCTTCTGATAATGAATAAATTATATCCTATTTAAGAAAATGCATATTATAATTCAAATTATATATTATCAATATTTATAAATTCTAAATATTTTAGCCTTAAATACATACATCTAAATTTTGCAATTGCTCATATTCAAGAAGGATATTTTTACATTTTATATTAATTTTATCAGGAATTGAGTTGTCCAATACTAGCGTTAGTTCTTCAGCAGGTTCTTTGGGCTGTGAGCTGGAAGAATTTATTGAAGGAGAGGGTTGAGCAAATTGAGGCATCATACTCGCTACACCAGAAAAAATATAATTTAATGGCTATTATTTAATAAACAAGTATGTGTATTGTGTATCATAAAGATAAATCATACCAGACATCATTTGTTGTCTTTCTTCAGACTCTGATATAACTGACTTTTGTGATGTGTTTTTATTAGACCTTAAAAAAAAAAAAATGTAAGAACCTTTAATACAATTTTTGCACAATTAATAAACCAATATATTTACTTAATTTGTGTAGAAGTTGATGGTTTCTTATCATTTAGAATATCATATGGATTACTGTTTGTAAATTTCATATTTTTACCAGTGGAAAATGACCGTTTAGGTGAACCTACAGTAGTCATAGATGTGTTGTTCTAAAAAAATATTTAGTATTTAACATTTGAAGCTGTATCCTAATTATTTAATATATTACCTTAAGACCTAATAATTTATTTTGATCAATAGTATCATTTTGTTGCTTATACTTAGTATTAGTTTGGACAACATTCAACTCATTCTCATTTCCACCTAAAAAGAACATTTTCATGTCAACTATAATATTACTAATTAATATAATGTACATGCATTGTCTACTTAACATGAAGTTAATTACAATTTAACTTATATAATCATGTGTTTTTATCATAGAGAGTAATTAAATCAACATTTAACAACATTATCAGTGAGAAGATTAGACAAAATCAATCATTTAAAAATACATTATACTTTAAATTACTTTTTTGATACATTATAAAATGTATTATTTATATAAATTTAAGATACGTACGGCGACTTTGATTTTTTCTCCCTTTGAATTTGTCATCCCCATGATGATGATCTCTTTTTTCAGGTCTATTATAACATAATGATACAGACTGTTCTTCTATTGCTTCATTTTTGACATCATTCTCTATTTCATTTATGAATTTTGGTTTACTATCAGTATGCCTTGGTATCCATTTATTCCTACGTAAATCAATGACATCCTGTATCATGAACTTTATTCTAGATGGAATTTTTGATTTCATGTCTCTCGATGTTAAAGTTTTTAATTTATCAAAGGTATCATTTAAATTGTATGACTGAAACAATACAATATATATTATTAAATATACAATTTGATAATAACAAATTATAGATAATTTTAATATTAAACAAAAAATAGTAGTTAATAGTCTAAAAAAATAAACTTTAATAACAATTATTTATAGAAAAAAAAAAGAAATATGCAACAACGATTTTATCTTAAAAATTAGGTAGGATGATAAATTAATTCTAATATTAAACTTATACAATAAAAAATAATATGCATGAACATCTCAAGCTTTGCTTGTTTGTTTGTAATATAAAAACAATGTAATGAAATGTATCTGGTATGATGTTCTATACAACTAGTCATTTTTAAAAAATAAATTTTATAGTATAAGATAAATTAGAATATTAAAAGATGTTTTGGATGTAAGGCTAAAACAAATTAAGCAATATGATACCTTATCTTAAATTGATTATCTGACTATAATTAATAAATTGTCTGAATTGCAAATTGTTAACACTTAATCTATTGTCAATTAATGAATTGATAGATTCAATTTGTAAAAAAATAAATATATATATATATAATATTTAATGAAATATAATATCTAATCAACATAATAGAATAAAATGTAAATTTACTTGTTCCAATTCTTTTCCAACAGTCTTTAATAAATTGCATAAACATTCAAGTGGTTCTTCAACATGTTTAGTGACTAAATTCACAATACAATACAACATTATTTTTGGAGAAAGAATTTTTTGTTTAAACAATTCACCAATAAATCTAATAAGACAGAATAAAGAAATATAGAAACTAAATATTGTGTGTTTATTAATTATTATTTATTTATTTTTTTTTTTTACCGGCAATTTCCTACAGAGCGTTGGCGTGATCTTCTTTCATTATCTTCAAATTCTAATTGCAGTTCTTTTTTCTTTTCCTAAAAATTAAAATTACAGCAATTTAACAATGATCACATTTACCATGTTCACGAATAATTAAAATTACTGGATCTTTGCACGAATTGATTTCAGTTAGTTTCTTAGCGGAATCCATTTCTTGGGCTTTGTCCAATTCAAATAGACTTTGGCATTTACTTATAATCAACTTTTTAAATGATGCTGTCTTGCCATCTTTAGAATTAACTTGCACAGATTGCATAGCTGAACATAAAGATGCATAAAGAGGTGCAAAACTTTGTTCTTCTATTGCCTGAAATATAAAAATAAAAGTAAGCATAAAAAAAATTAATGCTTATTAAGAACAAATTGACCAAATACTACATAGTAAAGGTTGCCCATTGGCGGACTGGGAAATGTAGAAATCTGAACTATTAAAATATATTAATTAGATTTATTATAAAGATTTGTTCTTAATTATTTAATATTTTGATCTTCCTGATTCCAATAGAAATTATTTGCGCCTTCCTATATTTAGTTCTTTTAGTTAAGAATACAATTCTAAATTAAATAGTTAGTATTCAAAAGGTATAACTAGTAACATTACTTGTACTCAAATTTAACAAACTTACTAACTCGGGTTAATTATCTTTATAAAAATAGACTATCACGGAACACTCAAATCAGTTTTTGTTGTTATATTTAGAAAAAAAAATTAAATTTTACTAAATGTAATAAACTAATAAATAATTTACCATTTGAATACTTAAGTTATAAGACATAATATGTAAATAAATAACAAGTAAATAAGACTTTGAATTCAAGTATTATTGTTTTTTTTTTATAAAATATATTACCTTTTCAAAAACTAAATCAATAGTTCTTTCCAGTCTTTGAATAGTGTCGATAGGTAATGCCTTAAAACGCTCAGTTAATGAAGGCATGTTATCAGGAGTTATTTTGTTCAAAATTGATCGAACGTTTTTGTTTACTTCCTGTAAATATTTAATATAAAAAAATATAATATACCTACATTAATTTTTTTTTCAAAAAAAATAAAATAAAATTCATTATAGTTTAAATCATGTGAAGAAATCTTGTATTTTAAGAATTATAAAAACTTTTTTAGACTTATTAAATATTTCATACTCTAATTAACATTATATACTGTATGTATTTGAGATTTTTTTATATCATGAAAAAACACTTACAATTAAATATGTCATGAATTTAGAATCTAATTAAATTAAATTATAATCAAGCCAGCATTAGCATATAGCTTTAGATATAAATTTTAATAAATTAATTAAAGAGTTTAATTTTTAAATCCTACATCATTCTTTTGTTCCTCTTCATTCTTGGTTTTAGATACTTCGGACTTGGTGGCTTTTTTAGCAGCTGTTGGAACCCAAGCATTTTCAGTCTGATTTAATATAACTTCTTCTTGCAAAGAGAGAGACAAATGAATAGTATTAGGTTTTGCTGTTTTACTAGCTGTTTTTCTTTGACTACTACTCCGTTTGGCACCTGACTGCTAAAAAAAAAGAATAAACACAAAGTTCATAAATTGTTTAATAAAAAAATAATTAATTGAATGGTTTTAACAAAATAGACTTCAAAATAATGAATGTTAATAAGAACAGCATCACATATTGAACACTTCACCGCCACTGCCAATCACAAATCAGCACTACGTAGTTATGTCTCATGAAGAATTCGGCCAAAGACACACTGTTTTAATATTTAATATGTTTTAGCATAGTCATTCAAAAAGTATTAATAAACAATGCGTTTCAGTCAGCTTTTATTTCTCTTTAGTTTTTCTAGACTTATTATTAATTTTATAATTACTATTCTATAATTGAGTATCTATTTATTTATAGTCTTATATTAGACTTAAATATTGATCTTGCAGTTCATTGAGAGTCAAAAATGTTACTTTAGTTAGAAACTAAATTTTAAAATATACAAAGATCCATGATAGTCGCTGCAGCTATTGCCTTCATTCATTAAGGCAGTGGCCGCCACCGATCACGAATCGTAATGCGCATAATATTACTAACAGCTGGTATGTGGGACTAGATTAGGAATGTGCGTGCAGAGGTGAATGTGTTAATAATATTATTGTAAATGATCTAAACCCGAGATGAACTATTAATTTTTTTTCTTTTTACAACTTACACCTGATGAATTAAATTGTGGTGCTCCAGATAGCTTTATTAGATTACTCCAATTGTTTAATACATCAGGTTTTTTTTGACAAACAGCTTCACTTCCAAGTTGTAATAAAAATACTTTTGAATACACTTTCTTTCCAGTTGGATTTGTAATACTCCATTGTCCTGTAAAACATAGAATAAAAACCTTAGTACTCATGTAAAAATTAAAAGATTAAAAATAAGTAATCAGACCTTCAGCATAAGGTAATTTTTCTAAATAACTGGGTAATTTAGGAGTTGCATTTTCAACAGGTTCATGTTTAACTCCGTTGTTTTGGATTTCTTCTGGTTGTTGTTGTAACTCCTCCGGTTTTGGAATAACACTCTCTTCTTCTTCATTTTTAGAGTTGTGATTATTATTTTCGTTTTCCTTGTTTTCTTGTTGTTTTATAATATCCTGAGAAATTATATTATGTTTTACAGTAGAGTAAAAAAGTAAAGTTGTAAGCTTAATACATAGTTGATTACATTCAATTATTGAGTTCTGTAAATATGGTACAAGATTGTTTCTAGCATTTTATGAGCCATGAAATATTGTCCATCAAGAAAAAACAAATGAAGAAGAGGCATCATAAATAAGTTCTTCATAATAAAGTTAGAAAAATGAATTTATAATAAATAAATTAAATATATAAAAAATATTATCTGAGTAAAATGCTAATAATAATAAATGATTATCTTATAATTATCTAATATTAATATTAAATATTATATTTGATTTGAATTAAATAAAAAGCATAATGATAACTAAATTATTGATTAAATGATAATTTCACTTTACCACACACTTTAGTTTTTATTTGGTTGATGATACATTTTTAATAGTCTACAGTAGGATAATAATAAATTAATACTATAAGCATTTATGTTACATAGTTATTTCACTCACAGTTTTTGGTTCAATAATAGGCTCAATAGCTGCAGATTCAATTGAATTTACATTTATTCCATCATTGGCATCTGATTTAACCAAATTCTTTTGCTGATTATTCTTCTTTTTGATTTTAGATTTTTTAGGTTGTGCTATAAAAATTAAAAATATAATCAACTATTGTATAAAGCTTAAACATTTTGTCAAGATTATATGATGATAACATTTTAAATAACATCATAGCAGATTTTTTTGTTCACAAGTCATGCAGACTATCAGAATAGTCTAAATAGCCTGATGATGAAAATACTATAAATAGGTGAAAGCTATATCATTTGTAAATTACTGGATCATGTGTCAGCATCTATAACTATTTTACTTTGAAAAATATGAAATTAAATATAGTTAAAGATATAAATCACAAACCAAATTAGTTTTCCTAATTAAATTACAGTAAATATAAATAGATATGAAACTGGTATAGATAAGTTTAAAAATAAATATTTTATCTTAAAATAAAATAAAGTAGAAAGTTTAGAATCACTGGATGATTTCTCTTATGTAGACTTAAAATAACTTAAATTTATAATACAGTAATATATCGATTCAATAATTTGTAATTAGTATAAACAATATTAATTTATGATCTTTAATATGAAAATAACAATTAGTCCAATTATGCAAACAAAGTTATTTTTACCATAATATATTAAATAGAACAAAAAATTTCTGTTTCATCCTAAAGACCTAAATAATGCTTTTATTTTAGATAAAATAGATTGAATAATGGATATCAAACATGTAACAAATAAAACATTTTTTTATTAAAAAAAATAAAAAAATATTAATCTATCTATCTATCTTAAGTTTTTAACTAACTTAACATTTAAATTTGACCTATTAGTTATATTTATTATTCATCGGCGTATATTGATTATTATGAATTTCTAAATTTAATTTCCTAAACCTATCAGGGTTAACAACATGTATAACAAAACACAATTTGTAATAAAAGTTTATGATTTGCTATTTAATTTAAAAAAAAAAATGACTACAATTTATAAAAAAAATTAAATTTGTACATTTAACTATTACTTTCAGTTAAAATTTCATGATTTTTTTCAACTGAAAATTGAACAGCACTTAGTAGATTTACAATTCTGATAATATCAAAAAATGCAATGTTAGATGCGAATTTAAAATAAAATCATACAATTCAATTAATTAAAAAGAATATTATAATTGACTTGAGTTTTAGGAAACAATAATTTAGCATTTTCAAATAAAAATCGATAAGTACTCATTAATAGGTCCCATCATATAAATTCCAAATACCTATAATGGCATTCTCCCAATTGATATTTAAATACTGAAGTATATAAGCCTTTATATAAAAATACAAAATTTTTAGAAAATAAATTACGTGCCCACTGGTATGAAAAATAATAAAGCAATTTGAAAGGCAACAATCGACCTCAACATTAGCAAACAGTTAATACTGCTCAGTAATGTCAGCTGCTTTTATTTGCATCATTTATAAAAAAAGAAAGATTGTATGATAAGTAACAGTGTAGGTAGTGCAAAATAATAATTATATAATTGAACACTGAACTTTAATCAATTAAACTATTAATGCATTGTTTAATAAAGTAATAAGTAGCTCTACAGATAATCTAAAATATTCAATATTAAAAATTTTAGGGAGTTACTTAGGTCCCCTAGGTTTTGGAGTTCACATTCAAATAATAATTCACATAGGAACTTTTGATATGAAGCATATACCTAGTAAATTTAAAATGTAAAAAGCATCTAACCCCTCCCACTAAGTCATATAATATATTTAAAAAAAATGTTGAAATAAATATGCATGCAAATTCTGTAAACAAAATATGAATAAGTGTAATATAATTTTAGGGTTTAAATATAAGCTTGATAAAAATTAACAAATGATTTTATTTAAGCATTAATTGGACTAACTGATATCACCCTTAAAGTGTTCTAAAACTGTTGAATCTAGTAAATTTTAGCAAGTACATTTGCTACAATTAATATGTATCATGTTTAAAACAATGCAAACATATGATGCAATTAAAACAAAAAAATTAAGATGGAATGTATAACTGCTTGAAGGTAGGTGTAAACTTAGTTAATTTAGATTGGACACAGATTTGGACATTTATATAAATTTAATAGATTTTAAATTAAAAATGACACCTGCCTGACAAAATAAGACTCGGAGAAATAATAATCTAATATAATTGAATTGTAGTAAAGGTGGACATTTTTTAAAATGATGGTCAAGTTAAATAAATAAAAATATATGAAGCCTTAAAAAACAACTTGTATTTTATGTTGTTTTCAAAGACAAAACATTCAGGCAAACCTAATAATAGTATTAACACATTCAATTTTAATAATTATTATTTTCAGACAATATGGTTCAAATAGTGTTGAATATAAATTTTAAAAATGTTACAATGCAACTAACATTAGATTAAATTTGGATACGTCTACAAAACACCTAGATTACTTAGCAAGGACATATTAACAATTAATAATCACTGGTATAGTACGTTAGAAACTTGATTAACCCATAACTTTGTAATCCATTATAATCAAAAAATTAGCAAATCCAACTTACAATCTTAAATGGTTTTGGTGATTGGTAACATCAAAGACTTATTTGTATCCAAAAATTCAATTATGAATGAATATAAAACCCTTATAACTAGTTGTGTACATAAAAAAGCATGGGTTATGATCCTGATAAAGATGTTTAATCGAGTTTCTACAGCACATTATTATAGAAAAAAACATAGACTGAAAGTAACTAATAACCTTGACTGACTGTGTTACTAACTACTGTGTTTATTATTATTATTTTTTTATTCTGAACGGAGTAAGGAATGTATTGATTTTACAATAATGTGTTTTTTTTTGTTTCTGTGTACACTATAACTCGTTAGGGGTGGTTACTGGTGACAAATTAAATATTCTTAGTGTATAATAGAGGTCAAAAGTAAAATATTTCCAGCAGTTTTCAAAAGTGTAGAGAAAAACCTCAATATGTGACGGAAAACAGAAATTATTAATTTCTCAAGAAATTAGTTTTTGACAAAATCAAATTTTTATTTAGTCATAAGTCAAAAACGAATCACTGTAAAGAGTTGAAATTTTCTCCAAATTTTTATAATATTAATGTTATCTATACACAGTTCAATTTTCAATAAACCACCTTTTTCACCATTCAATTTGTAAATATATCCTAGGCTGACAATCATCTCTTTTCAGAATGGTTTTTCATGTACAATGATACCTATAATTGCATTCAAATTTCACACATCCATTATAATTTTCTACTCTATGTCTGTGGACCACTCAATACCTACTGTACAGCAGAGTATTAGCTAGTTCACCATCTTTTTTTTTATTTTAGAAGTGTTATTTAATAAAAATTGATTTTAAAAGAACAATTATTTTTAATAAATTAATATTAATTTATTACCTGATTTAATAGATTCCTCATCGAAATTCTTTTTTGAAATAGTAGGATCCTCTGAAATATTGATTACATCAGCATTTTGGATTTGTAATTCAGGAGAAGTAGTAGAACTTGGTACAATATTTATTGGTGCTTCTACTTCACATTCTTTAACATCTGAAGAGTTTTCCTCTGCATTAACAGTCAAACCAACATCAATAGAAGTTGATTCAGTTATTATGACGGGCTCTTCTTTTATATTAGTAGAAACAACACTTATTTCTTCAACTTCACTAATAACTTCTTCAGAAACCTGAGTGTCAATTCCTTTGGCTTTTAAGGGTTCTGAAACGCTTTCACTTGATAATTTTTTGGCTTGAGATTGGAATTCATTTTTAACTTTATCTTCTCCTTCATTATTCTAAAATACATATTTAAAATTGTTGCAAATGCTAAATTTAAATTGATTTTTGAGTTATATTAAAAAAAAATAAAACAGAAAAATTAAAGAAACTGACAATATTAGGTTTTTTAAATTATAAAAAATTAAATATTGTAGCATTAACTTCTAACCACAAAACGTAATTAGAAGGATGTCATACCTGTATGTTATGGCCTATCTTACAAATGTAAAACATAAAAATTTGCATTTTTAAAATGAGTTACAACCATTTAAAATTTTAATATTTTAACTAACTTAAAAATTAAAATACCAATAAATGCCTACACTCTGTTCCAGATAATATTATTACCTTAAGGTTTAATGATAGGTAAATTGACTAATATTAAAACTTACAGTACAAAGTTGATTCAGCTGAACGCAAATTTTGCTGTTTTAAATTCATAAGACGGAGACAACACATGCAGGTATGACATTCTCTTAACAAGTTCTAGGTTACTCATAATTGTTGATAATATACAAAAATTATTACCTGCTTATTATCAGACGATTTAATATTATCTTTCATAACAGCACTTAATACTTGACTTTGGAATTGGCTTTGAACTTTCATTTTTGCCAATTCATCAGCAGTCTAACAAACAGGGGTAAGAACACTTAAAAGAACTATTAAATGTCACTAATAACATTTGCTTAAAATCATTTTTAAGCATAATTTAATAAAGAACACATAATTTATTTATTAAAAAATTAATAGATATTATCTTACTGGTGGCCCTTGTAATGAATTATTTAAGTCAACTTCGCGGCCTGTAATAGGATCAATTATTTTAATAATGGTTTTTTTTCGAACAGGTCGAGAAGCTCCAAAGATTTGCATGGGAATAGTTGAAGGTTGTAGTGGTACTTGTTGCATAGGTTGTGTATTAAGGGCCATCTCCATTGGTTGGGACTGTACAATGAGAGATTGCCCATGGGAATTTTGAGCATTACTCATATTAGCAACAGGAGGATTCTGTGGTCTCAGTGGTAGATTAGTCATCCGTAGTGGCCTGGTAGGTGGGGTAAAAAACATACCTGCAATATCAAATAAAATAAGAAAAACTGACAATTCAACATTAGAACAGTTTTTATAAGTTAAGCTTGAATATAATAACAATTTTTGTAAAAAATATATTTTAATAAGTATGTTATATTAACAATAAAAAAGAAGGTAAGCATATAAGTATGTAAGTATCCTGTTTAATATATAAAATGTCAATTGGAACTATATTTTAGTTTTATTAAACTTAAATTTAATTATCTATCATTATATAAAAAAAAATCCAATTGTGAACCGAGAATACCTGTCAGCATATCATGAAAATATACAAAAATAGACAATTAAAAGTCATTTTTATTTTACTTTAAATACTACAGTATAAGTTGATATAATTTTTTTTTCTAAACTATTGCATTGATTATATAATTAGTATTATGATAAATAATATATATTTATACAATATTATATCAACTTTTAATAATTCAAGATTGAATAACATCTTTTTATAAATACAGTAAAACACAATAAAATTAGATTCATAGTATAAATATTAAATAGATAATATTTTAAAATAAATAAATTAAGGTCATTGGGTGTAATAAAATCCAGAGTTCAATACATTCATAGTAATATAATATTTTATATATACCTAATGTGAAATTATTATTATTATTATTTACGGCAATACATTAAAAATTACTTAAGAATAAATAGTTATTTTATAGATGAATTTATGCGATATCATACAATTTTTTACTTCAGATGATCATAAAAAATTGATTTTACTTCCAGTAGAATTTTTGGTGTATATAAAATTGAAAAACTTATAAAGAATCTTATATTAATTTTTCAAATTTGAGAAATAAAAACAAATTTCTAACTATAAAATAATTAATATATTTTTGAGGTTTTGACAAATTTTTTAAAAATTAAAACGTTAAACACTCAAAAAAATATCGTAATTATAAATTATCAACATTTTTTATTTGAGAAATGAATGCTTTATGAAGATCTTTGTACTACTACATTTCCAAGCATTAATGCCCGACAAATATTTTTTATTCAACATTTGAAACAGCTAAAAAAATAATATTTTTTTTAAGAACCAACAGTTAAAAAATGTATCATAAATAGAATACTGCTCTCACTTTTCAGCTGGTAATAAAAAAACAAATCATTGTAAAATCAATGCATTTGTAATTCTACTCAGTTTCGGAAATTTTTATAAAATTTGATACTACATTTATGATTATATAAAAATAAAATGTATGTAATTAACTTAATAATAAATAAAACCATACTGATTTAAATCTGTATGAACAATGAAATATAATTTCCTACAACAATGCATAATATGAATGATTTAAGAAGTAAATATCTAATTTTAGCTGAATCAAGAACTAAATTTAATAAATAAAAAATGTAATAAAAACTATGTAGTTTAAAATAATAAACAAGACTGTAAATACCTTGTTGATTGGTAGGATAGTTTACATATGGCATTAGTACGGCTGCTTGTGAAGCCTAAAATAAAATAATATACATTAGTTAAAACAAAATTAAATTAAAATTAAAAAACAATTAAGTCTCATGCTTTTTACATTCATAGAATATTAGTTGAATATAAATAAAAACAATAAGCAAGCAGTTTGAATTTATATTAATATTAGCAAATTTGAATAAAAAAAAATATGTACCAAAGAAATTATTTTAAATAATATTTATCCTAGCAATTAAGTACCTGTTGTGGATTAAATGGATAATGTGCGGCAACAGGGTGGTTACTGGATCTTTGATAAGCCACATTACCAGGCAAATATACCTATAAAAATAATTGTTTAACATAATTAATATTTTCATTCAACTATACCATAAAGTTTTTCTAGATAAGTTAACTATTTCAAATTATGTTTCGCTTGAACATTATTCTGTTAAAAAATAAATACAAATTATACAGGTTCAACTAAGTTAATAAAATTATAATTTTTGTCAATCAATATCTAAAAGGGGTTAATAAATGTATATAATTTAAGTCCAACGCCCGGATAAATACAAATTCACTTCAAAACAACAGAGATGATACCATTTTCAATAATTTTAATTATTATGTTAGTATTATTAACAATAATCATTATGTATAATATATCTATGTAATTAATAGAGCACATGTTAAGTAAAATCATTTTAAATGAATGTTAATAGCTTTAAAGCTAGCCAATAACATTGATTATAATAAAATACTTAAATAAATTCAAAATCTTTACCTATATATATATTATATATTATATATATGATCATAAATTCATAACCATGTTTGTTTAATAAATATTTAATTTAATTTATGTTCTAACATGAAAAATTTACTTTCGATAGCACCAAATGCTTGTCTTTAAATCCAGATTATAATGAAGATTGGCTTTAAATAAAATTTAACACTGAAATTGATAACTATAGAGAATTTATTATTTAATAGTATGAAAAAAAAATAGTTGGATAATAGACATATAATACTATTGTACACATATTAATGAACTGTTTTTTTTTTCATCAAAGTATAATAGAAATTATGTGAAATAAACTTATAAAACATAAAAAAGGTTTATCGAATTGTTTATTTCATGGATTGTTTATGTGACACAATTTTACTAAATGGAAGGAAAACATTGAGATTATATTATACACATTTTTTTTTTTACCAAATCAGTAATTTACATGGAAAATTACCTGATACTGGAAGGGTCCTCTTGGTAAATTACGTGGTACATTTGGTCTTATATGGTGGGATAGCTGAGCACAAAGAGCAAGCATTAATATACATAACAAAAATTAGTTTGGAAAAAGTTAGACATCATCACTAACACAAAGGTTTGTATTAATTTCTGTATTAAATAGTATTGAGATTATATACATTTACTTAAAGAAATTTCAAATATGAATGAAATTAGAATTTATTGAATAAATTAAATTACAGTACAAATTATTCAAGTAATAAAATTGTTAATACCAAAGTGAAAAAAAACTTTTAAAATTCTCATTACTATTCATTACCATATTCACACAATTACTAGCCCAATATATTTAAAATTATAACTGATACATGGATAAAAATAAATTTAATGCAATTAGATAATACATTTTAATAAATTCGTCTTGAACATACATATCTACATTTTTTGGTGGATATTTATTTTTTTAATATTAAAAACAATGCAAAGGGCTTAATTATTGTTAGAATGGTGAACATTTAAAGGGAAACAGACTATTAGGTCAGTGAATTTGCTAACACTAAAAAAACCCACCAAAAAAGCTATTTAGCATAACACCAATGTTAAACATTCCATATTCAAATGTATCGTTTTCAGCTAAAATAGTTTTAGATTCTGAACAGATCAATATATGATTTTTCAATGGTTTTTTTTTAGCTAATCACCAATATTTAAAGTACAGTCGATTCCGCTTTATTAAGATCTTAGATTATATACATCATATGTATATGATCTAAGATTGGGACACATCGGTTATGTATTATTTTGTCTCGATAATCCGTAATAAAAAAATGAACATACAAATTTATTGAATAGGTAACTGATTTTTCATATTTTATAATTTTATTATTACAATGATATTATACCCTAAATACATATTTATAAAAATACATACATATAAATAACATTTAACACACATTACATTAGAATATACAATAAGATAAAATGTAAGTAACATAAATTTAATCTAATGATCGATTACACGAGTCTGTAGCAATTGTCGGACTATTGATCTATTAATATACTCATGTTTACCCTACAAGTATAGATTTGTTTTTGTCATTGAAGAATTGTCCCAATTAAGCGGTTGTCCTTATTAAACGTAATTTACTGTATTAATAAGGCTTCAATCTTTAACTTAAATGTCAAAACGCATATTATGGATCAAAGTAAAAAAAATTCTGATTTATAAATCCCCTTCCTACCAAATACATACTACATTATATTTGTTATCAAAAATCTCCCTAGAAGATGATAGAAATATATATATATTTTTTTAAAGCTACAAAAAAATATCATTCTAAAATCATAATACATTCTAATACATTTGATACTCCACTCAGAATCTTAGATAATGTTCTTATCTTTCAGCTTGATAGTAAGTTAATTTTAATATTTAAGCAAATAACATAGAATTGGTTCTATTGAAGATAAATTTTCTATTTTGTATGTTTGTAAGAAAACACGTGCGTATGTGACTTCCATTTAACTACTTAACTAACATATTATATTTAATATAAAAAATACACATGTATAACTTTTTTAGATAATTTGTTACTTTCTGCAATTTAATATTTCATTAACTCCATATATCATCTAAATTCTATTTATAAATAAAAATACTTAGCTCATTAATCAAAATGTTAATTTATAATGATGCAAAATAATGCACATAAATATTATATAAGTAAGTACTATACTTTTAGATATAATAATATACTTACAGCTGGCTGTCTTTGAGTGATATGTCTAGGTACCATTTGGATTTGACCTAGAAATGTATTAATATTAAATATAATAATATTATTTCTAATATTATTCTTTTCTTATATTTAACTTACCATGGGTCATATTTGTCCTTTGATTATTTCTCATATCACTAACGTTATGTGTACCTGGATTTACATAATGTCTTGAATTACGGGGACCACTGGCTATATACCCTGGATTTTGAACTTCGACAGCCTGAGGAACCTGATGATTAGGATCTAAAATAAAATATACATAAAATTAAAGATTGATTGATAATGATATTAGCAATTTGTTCATAGAAATAAAATATTTGAAAGATATACACTCTTTAAATTTACTGGGAAGTTGACAGAATTTAAATTGAACCAAATAATATTTTTATTGATGAATTATATTTTTATGTTTTTATAATTATAAAAAAAACGCCAAATAAGTATTTTAACTAATTAAATATATGATTGTATAGAATATTTAAAATTTCAAAAAAACAAATATAATCTTACCATTCATGATTAATATAAATTAAAACTTATAAAAACATATAGGTACATATATTATAGTACACACACAAAAAAAAAAATCGGGATTTAATTTTCAAAATTATTCACTTAAATTAATAATTGTAGAATATTAAACAATTTTGTGTTTTAACAAACGTGATTTCCAGGCCGGCATAACCACTAATACCTTCAGATAAACACTATCACAGCATATGAAGCAACAGCTGTTTCTCCCCCTCCAACCAATAACTCAAACAGGGCTTCTTAAACTATGATACTATAAAACTTATATTATTATTATAAAAAATATTGATAAGTATATAAATAAATTGAAGAATCATAATAGTATTAAAATATAGAAAAAAACACGTGAGATATTATTAACTTATTTTACCTATTAATCAATAAACACGATACAACTATTTTATTTGATTCGTTTAATATTCTAGGATTATATCAGTGTAACCACCTTTTACTATGCTTTTTTATTATAAAAATTCAATGTTGATTTCTAGAATCATTTGAATCTTATAAATTATATTTTTTACGATTTAGTTACAAATATTCTTGAAATTATCAATATTAGGTAATATTAAATTTTATTCGGTGATATGAAACCAGTAAATTCTTTAAATAGATAAAATATTTTAGATAGTTAATTAAAGAAATAGCTTAAAATCCAAGAAATGTATAAAAAAAATACTTGATGACTAATCATTTATTAGCGAACAATTTTCACAAAAAACTATAAAATGACATGTTCATTTCTATTTTTAGAATAGGTTTTTCCATACAGGATTTTTTGAAAATTTGGTCTACGCATAAATCTTTTATTTTTTTTTTTATTGCACGCCTATTTTGAACACCAAATTCGGATAAGCCTATTTTTTTAAAGTAATTTTCATTTATCAACTATAGTTCTAAGTTCAAAATTGATGAAGTCAAAAATGTATAAAATCATTTGTAATTAATATTAATCTGTTACTTTTTGAATATTTGTAAAGTTTTTTTTTTAGAAGTGTTATAAACATATAAAATTATAACACTTCTAAAAAAAAAAAAATATGTACAAATATTCAAAAAGTAACCATTAAGAATTAGGTAGTTTTGTATGATTTCATAAATTGTTTAAAATAATAAAAAAAAAAAAATGTATTATTCATTAAAGTTGACATGGCTCTTATTCCATCAATTTTGTATTTAGAACCATAATCTATACATTAAAATTACTTAAAAAATTGACCTATCCGAATATGGTGTTCAAAATAGGTGTAACTATTTAAAAAAAAAAGTTTTTACTGAGCATGTGCAGACCACAGATTCCAATTTCCTCATCCTACTGCAATAAGAAAATGGACAGCTACTGTTAATGTTGAACCAGGATTTTTAAGTGAGGTTTTTAAAGCTTTAAAATCCTTTCAGTAAAAAAAAAAAAGAGACTGTAATCTGGTCTTGGATGTTATGTGCTTTAAAAAAAAAGTTGTATGGGATAAAAAATGCATAAGTTAATTGGTTATTGTGACTTTGGTGGTGAACTGCAGATTGAAGGCCCTGGAACAGCTACTACAGAGGCCTTAGTATTAATGTTGGTGAGTCTTACAGTAAAATGGAAAATACTAGCAGGTTATGTTTTCCAAAATAAAATAAATGCAGTCTCTCAAGCAGAATTAATCAAGTTGAGCCTTGTATTAGCTCATCAATCTGGTATACATGTATGGGGAGTAACAGGTTAAGTAACTGGATGGAGCATTTACTAATTTCTCTATTTTAAAAATATTAGGATGTAATCTGAGTAACAATTTTATTGACTCTAAACCATGGTTTAAGCATCCAGCAAATGGATCACAAGTGTTTTTGTGGTTATATTCGATTTGTATAAAGAAGAAGAAAAACTAAATGATATGTATAATTTTCTACGCACTGCAATCAAATCAACTGGATTGTCAGATCCAAGATTCGTTAATATTTTGGACCAATGGAGGTTGCGGTTATTCCGTTTATACCTCAACCGTCAACTAGTTCTAAATAATGATTGGTGATACTACAAATGAAAAAATATTAATATTAATTTATAAGTAAATCTTAAATATATTTAATTCTTTTTAAATTTTTTTTTTTTGTAAAATCCCATTTACATGTTCTTTAAATTTTGGTATATAAATTTTTAGCGTTGCTTTGATTTTAAATTTTGTTTGTATTATAATTTGTTAAAGATAATTGTACTACGCTTCACTCTGTATTATTTAACTCACAATGTTTTGAACAGCAAATTAAAAACTAATAAAATAAAATGAAATGTTTTCATTTATTCAATTCATTTTCATATTGACATGGAATAGTTGATAATAAAAAATCAGAATAATAATATTCAGTTGTAGTAAAAATTATTTGATAGTTCTTTTTGTCATATGTTGAATTATATTCACCATTCAGTTAACATATTTGTACAATTTAATATAATATATAAACATAACCTTTGGCAAAAACTAGCATGCAAATTAAAATTAACAATTAATTTATTCAATTCTTTTTTAATAGGAACATTGACTGAACTAAAAATGTCCAAAAAATGACTCTTGGCCAGATTTGTGAAGTAGTTCTAAATGTCCATTAAAAATTCAAAAAATATTTTATTTTGTTTTAGTTTATTGACTATTAAAATAACTTTTTGGTGCTAATTTAATTTTTCTACACTTATGACTTCTTTATTGTTTGTTTTGTGAGTGTCTAACCTTTGCATATTGGTGTTTAAAGGGTCTGAGATCAATATTGAATGTTTTATAAGCAAAATAAAAAAATAAATTGTGTGTTTCACAGTTTTTTTTTGTTAAAAAAATAAGGCTATTTAATTTTTAGAAATCTAAAATAAACTTATCATGTATTAAGTTATATCGTAATTAGGAATAATTAAATTTTAAAACTAATGGTAGGTAATAGTTTCAGGTGTGTGAGATCAATATTGAGTGTTACGTCCCTACAGTTAATATAGTCTTATATAAAATAAATTAAAAAATAAATATTAAAGTCTATAAAAAATGCTATTAAATGTTCAGAAAATAGTAATTTTAATTCCTTTGACAATGTTATAACTGTGTCAATTTTTTTTTTTACTCATAGTTCAAAAAATAAAAAAAAATTTAACTGATAATTTTGGTTCAAATGAATGAAGATATTTTAAACTGATCAACATTGCTCTTGACAATAAAAATTCCTGTTATAAAAATTGTAAAAATAATATAATGTAATACGTATGTGATAATGTTGAGAAAAAAATTATAACCATGTTAGATTGTACCTCATGCATTCAATCTTTTATTGAACCATATTCTGAACTTAATTATTATGTATTAACCAACATAAAAAAAATTGTTAGTTTTAGAAGTAATGGAGGTTTAATTTCTGCTACTCCGAAAGTATTTAAAATAATATCTGAAACTGAAAATTATCTTCTATTATTGACTACGATTTAAAAAAATTGAATATTCAAAATTTAGATTTAAAAATTATAGATTTTTGTAACAAAAAATTTTCCCTTGATCAAAATATATTCAAAGATGTATCATGTTATGTTCCATTATTTGATAGACTCCACAAAATGCTGTTAATATCTTTACTGGTTGAAACATATCTAAGTAGGTATTAGACTCCATGCATATGGAAAAATGTATTCAACTGAAATTTTAAGCCCACTGAGTGACAGACATAAACTTACCAAGCACATACTTTTTATGAATCAATAATAATTAGGTAAACAAAAATGTTAAGTTTTATATTACTATTATTTAATTTTTAAAGTTTAATATGTTTAAATGTGAGAATTTTTTATTTTATTAAGTTAAACTGCATATTATTATATTATTTATTTTCATTCATTATAGACATGTTATAAACTTATATCATAGAACAGTTCATAAAGTTCATTTATATAACATTATAATAATATAATCTTTTGAAATTATTGTTTTCTCATTTCTGTTCAGTTTTCATAAATGATAAATGATAGTGAATAAAATGTAAACAAGTACCTCTTTGATGAGAAAAGTCAGCCATTTTACACTACAAAAACAATTATTATTTAACCTAACCAATTTAACTATTGGATACACCCGACAAAAATATTAATGAATAATAATAAATAGATAATCGAATGTAATTGAACTGTGGTCAAAGTAATATAATAATTATAGTAAATCAGTGTTTATTTCAGAAGGGGCGACCGGGGGGGGGGAATACCCCCGGAGAAAAATGTATACCTCCACCACCCGAAAAAAGGTAACAATTTTTTCGAACATGTGCTTATCACTCTTATTTGTAATGTTAATCACATTGAACATAACCTAAAAACAAAAAAATGTGGATGTAAATTGATGAGCTGGCAGTAACTAGTTGGAAACACATAATAAAATAGTTGTTTATCAAAAATATTTTATTCATTACTATTTATACAGTAACGAGATTTTTGTACTCGACACATCAAGCATTTCGGAGTATTTAAGATTCATTTCAGTCGAGCTTATTCCGAGATTTCATTAAAATTGAAGATCAAGCAACAAAGGTAAAATTTAAATATTTGACTATTCACAAAATATATAAATTATTTTTAATTAAAATTATATCTGGGAGAATTTATTCAAGGGCCTTGTAGATTGTGTCATTTTCAATTGTTACTGTACAATTTGAACATAATATTATTTATTGTTTATGAAACGAAAATAATATTGGTCAAATTACATACAATAAATAAATAATATACAATATACATACACTAGCTGAGTGAATATTATTTCAGTAATCGTAATATCATTTGTTATGAATTAGAGGTGAAATTATTACAAAAATTTGTTAAATATCGTTTTGAGATTTCTCAGCTTGAGTAAAACCTATTGTATAAATCTATGATGACAAAATAATATTGATTTAGAGTTTAGACTTTTCATTATTCTCTATTCATATATTTTCATGTACTATAATAGGTTAGAATTTTGTTTATGTATCAACAGAGTTTATTCATATAATAGTAATAATTAATTGGTTGATACTATGATACATTTGATATTCTACATAGCATAAGTAAAAATAAAATTATATTTTTTTATCGCTGTTTACTGAATTGTTTATTTGATAATGTTTACTAAAGTAAATACCTAATAATTCTAATAATGTATAATTTATAATACACAATATTTTAAAATACTTGTATAAGTAATATTTACTTAATTTATTTTTCAGAATGCCAAAAACAAAGAAAAAAACCATTTATGATAAAAAACAATGCACATAAAAAAAAACTGTTTCAAAAAGACAGCGTAAATCTGTTTTCAAATTTGATATAAAAAAAATTTTGGAAAAGAGATGGGATGAAGGAATCAAGCTTTTGATACAAAATGCTGAATGTGATAAAGAAATGACAGTTAAAAATGACTTATCTCAGTTGTATCATGAAAATGTAAATCAGACTATTAATTTTGAAGATGACAATATACTTCCTCTTGAATTAATAAATTTGGATCATGTTGTGTCTGATCACTCTAATTATAATATACTCTTTAATGACAATTCAAATGCTGATTCAACAGAATTGTGTACACAACGTTTCAAAATTATGTCACTTGAAGAAAATGAAGTTGTAGCCAAAATTCATTTTAACCATTTAATGAAAGCAAATTGGTCACCAGAATTTGATGTACACTTATGACTTCTTTATTGTTTGTTTTGTGAGTGTCTAACCTTTGCATATTGATGTTTAAAGGGTCTGAGATCAATATTGAATGTTTTATAACCAAAATAAAAAAATAAATTGTGTGTTTCACTGTTTTTTTTGTTAAAAAAATAAGGCTATTTAATTTTTAGAAATCTAAAATAAACTTATCATGTATTAAGTTATATCATAATTAGGAATAATTAAATTTTAAAACTCATGGTAGGTAATAGTTTCTGGTGTGTGAGATCAATATTGAGTGTTACGTCCCTACAGTTAATATAGTAGCTGAATATTTACACCGTAGTAGTGTTATTAAATTTTAAAACAGCTTAGTCTCTAATTGTTTATTCAATTTTGACGTCCTTTTTATTCAGATCAAAACTTGCCTGAAAAAATTGAGGCCACATTTGACAGTATATGGGCGGTTACGGTTGTAGCTGCTACTTTGGTTGTTGCTGTGTCTTTCTGTAAGTGGTGTTGATATTTATCGGGACGCTCTGAGTATACGACAATATTGATTAGTGCTCTGATATCCTATAACAAGTATAATACGTCATGTGGGTATTAAAAAATAAAAATATTAACATTAAAAATCTAACCTACAAAATAATAATAAGGAAGAAATTGAACAGTGAGTTGTGTAAAATCCAGTTGCCATCTGCGACCACATAGGTTAATATTATAGGTTTGCCATTCACCCCGGTTAGGTTAATTAGATTTAATAATAAGATTTTCCGGTTTGGTGATTTTAAAATCTGGCAGCTCTATAATATTATAAGTGCAATATACTATAGGCCTCTAATCAAAGACGATGATAAAACAATGTCATTTATCAGAAACTAACAAACAATAAAAATATACTTTGAAATATGCTTACCATAAACCATTCATTTATTAATTCACCTCAATTTCACAACCGTTCACGGTTGCTCATACGTTATTCGTAATTTTGACTGGTGATGACGAATGATGATAGATACCTAATGTTTTGAAATACATTGTAGGTGATCGGATACTGTCTCATGAATCTTAGAATACAATTTTTTTTCATTTTGTTCATTTTTAGTGTCGGTTTTTTATTTAAAATAATATGTACTTGTTAGTATCATTATCATTTATCAGTTCAACACTATGTTATATTGCCATCCAAACTTTGGATAATATCTAATTATAATCATACTTACCTATATAATATTATAGGGAGGCGGAAAAAATGACCACGGAAAAAAAACCCAAATTAAAAAACACACGCCGGAAAAAAAGCCCACGGAAAATAAAGTGCTATCATTGTAATCTTATATTATGAAATATTTTATAAACTGTGGTTGATTGTTAATTATACAATGGATTTACAATTATATAATATATTTTTAAAAATAAATAATAATATTTTTTAAATAATTTTATCATATAATTATTTAATAAAACATATAGGAACAAAATATTAAAAATACAAACTATTCTCGTTTGTGGTAACATAATAATAACTAATAATTATAATATGAGAGATCGCATAGTCATAATAATTAAATAATATAATAATAATAAATTATTAATTTAAAAAAATAATTTTCGATAAGTAGTCTATAAAAAAAAAGTTAAACTTATTCAAGCAAAATCAACATTTATTAAGGGTTAATTAATAATCATTGATTACATTTGTCTCAATTGAGACAATACTAAAATGGTGTCAAAACGATAACAATCAATAGTTAATACTATTAGTATTACTAATTCTACTTTTATACAATAGTAAATTGTTGAATTATAAGGTTAATTATAATAATAACTTTTAGGCTATATCTATACATAAAAAAATTAAAATTAACTTAACTGTATAATAATGATAATTAACAATAAAAAGCTAAGTTAAAACATTATAAAATTTAATTGAATTGCTAAAAAGTATGTATGTATGTATAATTTAATAAAGTATTATATTTTACTACTGTGAATATTATTTAAAATATGTATCTATAAATAAATGTAAATATATTATGTATAATATATTTTTTTGGGCTTTTTTTCCGGCATGTGTTTTTTAGTTTGGGTTTTTTTTCCGTGGTCATTTTTTCCGCGATTCAATATTATATTGTTGATGTTTATAACACAGGCTAAGATATTATATCTTAATCCGTGGTTTATGATTATGAGTTATATACTTTTAAGTGTTAAATCATCAAATAAAATTTCGTGCTTAATGATTTATTAACGAATTTAGTATTTTGACAACACGTGTATCTAGATTCTATAAAATAGTTTAAATTATCATAGGTAAGGTATGTTTAATAACACACACAATATACCTATTATAATGATATAACATGCTTAAATTTCTTAATCATTAGGTAGGTATAATTTTATAAGACATGCTATGTGCCTTCTATTCGTCTGATGGATCTCAAGTAAACATAATAATAAATTCAAATCCATTTTGAATCGGTTTCTGGCTAGGCGGCTGCCGCCAAGCGTGGTATCCAACGCGTCCTAAGCGTGCGTTATCGTCGGTATGCTGGTTTATTAGAAACGACGGCTGGACACGTCGTAGCTTCGTCTTCATATCTTAACAGTATAAGCACTAAAAACAGCATATTCAGTCGCTGTTGGAGTCTGTTAACTGTTCAGTGTGTTTTTTTTCGGTTTTATAACGCATAAGTGAAAAACAATAATTTAACATGGAACACCGTTAGTTGATTCTACAATAAATTCCAAGTAAGCAAATACATTATTAATGCAAAATTACAAATAATAAATTCACACTAGTTTTGTTTTTAAAGAACTTTATTTTTTTTTAAATGTTCTAACACATGGTATTCTTATAATTTATAATATATGTATTATTCAGTTAGTGCATTACATCTTATACAGTAGTTATCTATTTAATAATAAATAATTTGTTTATTTTTTTGTAATTTATTTTAAGTATGATTTTATATTAAACAGCCCAAGAGTGTTGATCATTTCGCTTACTAGATGTGATCATTTAACCAATCGACCATCTGATATAGTAATATAACAGGAATTCATTGAAAAGACTGATGATTATAGTGATAATCAATCATCACAAATTGGGTAAGAATAGTATTTGTATCATAATATAAAATTATAATAAGGATACTATTTTGATTTTGATAACATTTAAAAAATATGTATTTATTTTGTAATTTATAAAATAGATATCTCTTAATAAATAAAAAATCATAATAATATTATAATATGCATTACTTTTGTTATCAATGTTATCAACATTTTAATAAATACAATAATTTACAATTTTTTCTGATACTTAATCATATAAAGATATTTTACTCTATAGGTAACCATTTTTGTATGCATATAAAAATTATTCTAATTTAATATTTAAGAGATACTAAACAAAAATACCATATACAAATAGTTGAATATAAACATTTACTTAGCACAATAAGCAAGGTTGAGCTAACTAAAGAAACTAAGTTTCTTAGGTTCTCAATTTGTCCACTTCTACAATGAGAAACTGTATATTTTTTAAGATTTTTGTCCCACATAGCTTTAAAAATTCTGAGTTGATGTTATTTTCAGGTATTTTATAATTTTTTAATGTGTTTACGATTTATTCAATTTATTCTAAACTTGGTTTCTTAACTCCGAGTTTTACATTATCTCTTCATATATATATATATATTTTTTTTTTGTAAGGTAAGTTGTGATTGTTTTTATAATTTGTATTATATTATAGTAGTTTTTCAAAATAGTTCTTAAAATTATTAATTTTTTTTCTGGATTAGATAAAAGATTGATTTTGTAATCTTTCATTATTAACGAACGTGCCTTAAATTTGTATTTAAATTAATTGTATTTTTCAAAAAATAACCTTAGGTTTCTAGAAATTTTAGCGATTATGAATTATTTTACTTATTGAATTCCATCTTGATAGTTTTTTTTTTGCAAGGTTTTAAATTTTTTACCAATACAAAGGCTAAAAATTAAAAACTTACTAAAGAACTTAAATCATCTTTGGGTGGGTTAATAATCCCCTTAGCTCCCTAGTTTTATATTAGAAAAAAAAGACACATGAATATTATAATTACTTATCTTTTCAAAAAATATAAAAATAATATGATGTTATTTTATAGGACTGGATGTGAAACTGTACGAAAATTAAATATAAATGGAACAGAAATAAAAATCGAAAAAGATTATATCGATGGTTATACATTTGAAAGCATAGTTTCTCAAAGTTATTCAGATACAAAAGACAAATCTACAAAATATAATAAAATGTTTACTAGAAAAAACCATTTAAAAAATCATACGATGATCTATACTGGTGAAAATCCTTACAAGTGTGATGTTTGTAATAAATTATTTACTTTATCTACTATTTTAAATCGACACATGAGAACTCATACAGGTGAAAAACGATTTAAATGCGACATATATTCTAGAACATTTGCTTTTAAATGTAGTATGAAGAGACACATCATAAATATTCATATTAAATCCAAATCTTATAAGTGTAAAATTTGTTTGAAAAAGTTTGCTAGGAGCTCAAGTGTCAAAATTCATATGAGAATTTATAGCGGTGAAGACATATAAATTTGATATATGTAATAAAGGATCAACAAAAAGAACTACTGAAGTAATACAAATGTACTTTCTTATAAAAAGTTATGTTACAAATTTGCGGTTTAACTTTTTATAAGATTTATTTAAACATTTATCTATTTGTTATTTTCTGAAGCTTATTTTATACTTAACTAGCTTAACATTATACAATTGAATTGTTTAATTTTATGTTATGATGAATTAAATGTATTATAAAATGTTAAATAAATATTAATACTTGTTGGGAATTTCACCTTAACCTACTTATCTATAATATACAATTAATTTTTATTTATATTATGCACATGCCGGAAAATAGTAAATATAGCATTAATCATAACGATATAATTTATAAAATTTTTGTAAAATATATGTAAGGAATATCTATAGTATTATACTATTATATAATGACACATATTTAGGATACCAAGTCTTTATAAATAGATTTAAATTCCTCGATCATAAATTATTTTAAAAATAATGAATGAACAACTTTTCATGTGATTATGTAAAAATTATATTGTGATAACTGATAATTTTGTTGTATTTTTGAGTACTTTACACCACAGATTTCTGTATAGAACTGCTTCTAACAGTTGAAGCCTGGTTTTTGGTTGGCGTTATATGGTATTTTATATGGCAAATGCCTATTATATTATGTTGCATTGTATTTTATGATTTCTAAATCTAATATTTAAAAAAAAAATAAAATTCTATAAAACATTTTACATTTATAATTATATTTTACCATTAAAAGCAATATTATTCCTAATACATTTTACATAATAAATGTGATGTTTTTCCAACCGAAAAAATTACTGAAACTGATACATGTGCTTCACTGTTCATAATATAAATAATATAGGAGTACCTTATCTAGTTAGTATTGAAGTTTGTGCTTTACACTTAAGTTTATTAATATTGATTATGTGTACTGTAATGTGTGCATGTATCAAGATAGGTATTAATGTTTATTAATATTATTTTTTATCTCACTATATTAACATTTTGTAAGTAAAAAAAAAAAAAAATGAAATTCATCACACGAATCATGATAATATAATGTAAAATTGTTATTATTATCTATGTATTATATAATTCATTTATGTACTTAAATAAACACCATATATTTTTAATTTTTCTGATGATACTATTAAATTGTTCTTATTACTAATAATTATTAATTTAGTTATTTGTTTGTACTCTTGAACTATTAAACTCTCATAGAGGGACGCATTCACCTATAAAAATAATATTAATTAATAATTTAAAAAATATTACCATTTACAGTAATAAATTTGACAATACCTAAACATAATAACATAATAACAAAAAATATCATAAATTTTAACAGATAATTAATTTTTATTTGTATTATAATTTTTTATTGATATGTCATGATAAAATGTGAACTAAAATCTGAAATAACCTTACTTCTTAAATTAAATAATAAAAAAAAAATGTTAAATAATATAATAGAAATAAATAATAATAGTAGGTAATTCATAAATATTTTTTTTTAAAACAGTGGGAGTATTTCATTGAACTATAGGTATGTTAATATATAGAATTTAATAAAATACTCATATTTCTGTAAATACCCACATTTTAGAAAGGTAAAGTAAGCTTGTTTAGTTTCGTATAAGTTTCTTATGAATATATTATGTAAAAGCTAATAATGTCTTAGAGTAAAATTAAATTTTGAAACTAATGATAATAGAATGAATTTTGACAATTCAATATTGAAATTGTGCATTTATACACAAAACTATGATATAAAAAAGGTTTGTTTAGTTATATATGTTACATAAGAACATAATATTATGTATAAACTTAGATTACCTTCGAGTAGAATTAAAAAAATACAAAAAGAAAATTTTATTCTAAATTTACTGGTATGGGTTTTAAAATTGAGTTAATTATTAACAAATCAAAATTAGAAATTTCTATTTTTGTCACTATTTTATGAAAAAAAATTATTTTGTTTAAAAAAAAAAAATCTCAAATAGATAGATTGCACGTGTATTTGAATAATTACAAAATTAAATTTTAAATCTACTGGTTAGTTTCAAAATGATCAATTTGTGTAAACTATATTTTTTATAAGGAATAGAATTTTTGTAATTTCAGTTTGTGTATATTTTTTAAATTTAATATAGATGTTTTATACTAATACTAAATCCTATTTTAAAAACATTAAAACTTCATGTGCAGTTACCTTTTTTTACATTATAAAATAGACTACCATTGATTACTTTGATTTAGGATAATAATATTATCCATACATCAATACATATTGTGTATTATACTGAATTTCCTAAAATTAAAATAAATATTGAACAGAAAAAAATAGTAGTATAGAACAATACATACAAAGGAACAAATTAAAAATTTTGCGGTTTTGAAGAACAAAATATTGACTGTGATGGACGATGTGATCCTCGAGTATTGGCTTTCATTGATTCTCAAAGTTATGATTTAATTAAATATGAAAAACATTCATTCATGATCTTACGATTGATGACGGTGGTTCACTTAAAAGGTTAGAATAATATTTTAACATACAGTACAAACAAAAGTTGTCGACCGGTTTTAAATCTAAAACTGAAGTTTAAGATACGACAATAACTGCTGCTTGCGGTAGTAGGTACGGTACGGTACACACTACACACTACACAGGAAGCAGCCTGCTAATGGTACCATGGTAGTATCAATTTATCATCTAATCTATTCTGAGATATAAATTATATAAATAATAATATAAATTAATAATTATTATATTAATTATGTCTATGGTATTATCATCCAGTGGAGTATGGTGCTACCAACATCTGAAATTGTGGAAAAATTATGTAGTGTGTAAACGATTACAGCTTATATCAGTGGTTTTCTAACTGGGTGCCGCGGTATTTTCATAAATTACCGATTGCATTGAATTGTGATATAAGAAAATAAATTAATAATTAATTCAAAACAATTTTGTTGGTTTAAAAAAGGTCAGTGTGCCGTGAAAATTGTTTGAAGTTTACGGTGTGCCGTGTATAATTAAAGTTTGAAAACCACTGACCTATATAATATATATTATATATAATATGTGGTGTGAAACTTTATTACAAATTGATGATACTTCTACTAAGTTTCATCTACCAACTGTAATTAGTGTAATTCACTATTTCTTATATTATACTATTCAAGACGAATAAACTCAATAGAGAATTAGTGCAATAAATTCTACGAAGTTGTCATTTTACTGGCCTGTTTGATAGGTAGTTCAAACTTCTTTATAATATTAAATACATACTACCTATTTAATAGCTCTAAGTTTAACTAGTTCAAAGTGTTGTGTAGCTAACTAATAAACTGTTGTTTTCAGATGTTAAATGTTTTTGAAGATAATTTAGATAGTTATATGCATTAGGTATTAGCTCACCTACTAATATAAAATATTAACGATTAAGATTTACAAATTCACAATAACACCAAACATTTTGTTTTTGCCAGTTTAATATTATAATATTGCGTCATATTATAGCAAACAATTTGCACTTTTGGTTACTTACATTATTATAAATTGGAAAGTGAATTTTAGTCAATTATAATAATGTGAAATTTTTAATGTAAGCATTATACTGATGGCTCTAATAATGTAAATTCGTGTACCTACGTAATAATTATCAAAGTAATAATGTAACAAGCACTACCTATACAAAATACTATACGAAACCATGAATCAAATAGGTATACTAATAGGTATATAATAATCTATGACGAAACTGTGATCGTTGAAATGAATCAACGTCGCCGAATAGTGAATGAAAAAATATTAAAAGGAGTATAGGTACTGCAGAGTGATTATATGTGAGTAGTAAAATGCGTCATATTAAAGCAAACAATTTACACTGTTGATAAATTACCTACGTTTAACATTACAAATTTTTAAATTGGAATGCGAATTTTCGTCAATTAAAATAAAATGACATTTTTAATGTCAGCATTATAATTATGGCCATAATGGTATGCTGTATTCTAATAATAATTATTAAAGTAATAATGTAACTAACACTAGGTATCAAAAAACATAATAACATAATAATGTAAGTAATACCGTCTCTATTCAGAATCATTTATTGTATGTTGTCTACAATAATATATAATCGAATTAAAATTTAATACTTCCATTACAGTGATCCCATCAACACTTTACACCTACATTCTGACGTAAAGCATAGCGATACACAAGAAACTTGCCCGTTTTTATTTTACCTCCATAACTGCACCGGTGTAACGTGTGCGAATATTATTCATGGAGGCCGTAAAAGCAAAACAGCTGATTCAGTACTTTTTTCACACTGTTTGATACTTATCACTAAGATAGTAGTATTATCTCGGTTCGTGATATTTATTATTTAGCCGCGAAACGTTGGAATACCGATAACTGAAATAGTAGTATTATTACAGAAATATTATATTATATTGTAGTATTCATTCGATTTGGTTATACGACCATTGCGGATCTAATGTAAGCTCTTTTCGATAGAAACTCTTCGTTTTTAATTAATTGTGAAAGTGCGTGTTTTTTCCAATATAACGATGTTAGTCCGATGTTCGCTCACTATCCAAGATTTAAACTCTCCACAGTCTAAAGGACGACCACTTAAATCATGTGTGATGACCAAAAAAGTAAATGACAAATACTATGTGTGTGTCAAGAATTCAATGTATCCGAATATTAAATTCTTCAACTTGGCCATGTTGAAGAATCTGTACAACAAATTTATTTCAGAAGGAAAAATGGGATTGGAGTTCAGGGATCCTAAACAAATATTGTTGATCGATTCTCAGCATAAGTCAGAAGTTCTCATGTTCTACACTCATATTAAGGCTATTGTTGACGGGAAAAATGTGAAGATTAGTACACATCAAATGCCCAAGACAGTATCTATTAAAAAAGCCGTTATTAATCGTTTTGATCCAATGACTACCGAGTTCATAGCTGTTAATCGTTTTGATAACCGTGTATTGAACATGAGACTTTTGTCTAAACTTGTGTTGGAAAAATGTGATTTACCAACGATTCCAGTAGAAATTGGTCATTTGCCTATTAAATATCTTAGTATATCGGGTAGTAAATTACCTACTAATCAAGATACCTTCTGGAATTGGACGTCTATTACCAAGATTTGCGATACATTAACAACCTTAAAAATAGATGCCATAGGTCTGAAAAAATTGCCATTTGAAATAATGTTCCTCAAAAATCTACAAACTTTATCTGCAACCAACAATAGTCTGGTAATTAAATGAATTCATTACTACTTATAATTATTATCTTTTTACAATCCGCTTTTATAAACTATAATATTTTTCTATTATTTCTTTCTCCATTGTATTGATTAACTGTAGATCGTTAAGCTATTGTTTTATATTATTTTCTTAATTTACCTATTGTATTTTTAATGTACCTATATTTTACTACATCTATCATATATCTATTGAATATCCAATAAGTCTTGTTACAAATAGTATTAATCTTATTAGCAGGGTTTATAGCATTTGATTATTCATCATAGATGTAGTAGAGTAATATACAATTAATATTCTATATAGAACGGAGAATTCAAATATAAAGTTTTATTTTGCATGTTTTTAATTTTTTTTGCTTTATTGACATGTATTCTATTAGTTAAATTTATTTGTTTTTTAGTACTTTAATACTAAACTATACTTATAAGTATAGTAAATACCGAGCTAAATACCATTATTTGGTAATACTAGTTTTTTGTGCATTGTACATGACAGATTATTTAAAAAATATATATTCATTTTGAGAATTTAAGCAAAAGCCTAAAATTTCATTATTAATCTAGAATTTAGAATTATATGTATTTAAAAATTAATAAATATGAAGTAAAATAAAGAGATTACCTAAATATGCAGTTTAGGATGCCACTTATTTATATGACTGAAAAATTTATTTTTTAACTAAATTGTTAAGAGTGCAGGCTGGAATATTGTTACAGTAAACCTAAAAGTAATGTCAGTGTAATTTGAGCTTGATCGAACTGAATTAACAGGTGGTGACTTAAGCTCAAAGTTTTGTGGAAAAGAGTAAAATATTGGTTTTTGGTGTATAATTGCTTTAATTAAAAAAAAAAAATTATATTTTTATTATATTATTTATTTATGTTTTTTTTATCTTAGAACTATAATTAAAAGTTATATATTTTAATTATTATAAAATTATAAAATGATTAACTTATTTAAAAGATAAAATTTTTATAAAGGTTTTTTAAGATATTCTAATGTAGCAGTTTTTGGATATTTCTTACGATAATCTTGAATAGCCTGAAAATATAAAAATGTTTGTTAATATATTATTCTATACTTATATAAAGTTAATATTTATCATTTACTTTTAATAGAAATTGTTTTTGGTCTTCATCTTTAGTAATTTTATAATTGAATTCTTTCATTAATTTTATACTTCGTTCTGCAGGATCGTTTACTACTTTTAGATCACTCACAATTTTTTGCCCTTCTATGAATTTTGATAAATTATTCTATATATTTGGATGTGATTTTAAAAATGCAATTGAAATACCAAATCGTTCTAAAAAATTTTTAGATTTATGGTTCACAAGTTTTAATAAAATATTATTATTATCGTTTTCTAAAAGACAAATTAATTCTTGTTTACTTAAAGTTAATTTTTTTTCCGATATTTCTTCCTCATAATCATCTTCCTCATCAATTGTTATAATTTTTTGAGCCATTTTCATTTTGGTGTCTTCATTTATTCTATTATCAAACAGTGCTAACGTGATACATTCTTCATTTAAATAATACAAATGTTTAAGAAACTTTTGAATAGCAGAATTAGAAATAATTTCATTTATTTTGCGATACTCATAGCAGGTTCTTAAAAACTTGATGTCATTTAATGAAGCTTCATTGGCATTTGGCGCAGAATACCAGAAGCATGCATAGCATTTAATTAAAAACAAATTAAAATGAAAAATAGAATTATCCTCATTTTTTGTTAACTTAAACTCTTGCCGAAATAAATAAACTTTTAGACAATAGATTCCTTTGGCCCTCCACTTCGCATGGTGGTATGCACCTGGTTTTTTAAACTTAATTCCTCCAGGAGGTACTTCTCCCAAGAAAATAATTATCAAATCCAATAATTCTTTATAATCATCTTGGGTTAAATTTGACGAAAGTTTAAGTTTTGCATAATTCAAAATGTCAATGTAATTGTTTCCTAATGCAATTTTAATGTCTATATTCGAGATTCCAGTAACAAATTTATTGAAGTTTATAGTATTCCATTTGCCCTTAAATCGTTTGAATAAAGGAATATCAGGACCTGTCATTGGTGAAATTTTACATTTTTTAAAAATGTCAGCTAGAATTATTTCAAATATGTGGTGTCTACAACGAAAAAAAATAATATCTCTATCTAATTTATTTTCTAATAATGTACAGGCGCCATTATATCTACCAGTGTTCGACGCGGTTGTATCAAAAACAAATGCTTGAGTTTTATCTAGTAGTGCCCAACTTTCTAAAGTATCAAAAACTGCAACAGAAATTTCAAGTCCTGTCCCCACCGACACTTCAGGTATTCCTAATAATTGTTGAAAATTCGTACCTGTAGCGATGACTGCTAATCTATCGACAAATTTTCCTGATAAATTTTCCATTATTTTAGTGTCCCAGTGAACAACAACTGACTTAACATTTAAATTAGTGAAGGATTGCTTTAATTTTTTGTCATATGATTCACGATAGACAGCTCTAGCATTTCGTATGGATGTCCTATTGATAATATAATCCGAAGGATCTAATGACACAGCTTCCAAAAATGCAACTAGTAAATGTACTAATTGTTTCACTAATTTTGCATTTGTCAAAAGCAGCAGCTAATCTAGAGGTCAATAGTTCTTTACAAACCCTTTAAGCTTGGATGGACCTATTTCTTGCTGTTGATCAATTTCAAAAGATCCATCCATATAATATTCTGGTTCAGATTCCGTACTGTATTCATCCGTAGCTAAAAAAATAAATGATAAAAAAACATTCAAATTAAATAATAAAAAAAAAAATTAATAAATAATTAATAAACAATAAATATTATTTTAATTTTTAGTTAAAAATATTAAAAATTTATTAGTTAATTATTTATATTATATTAATTAAATTATATAATCCTTAGGTAACCAGATAACTTTATGTAAGAAGTAATTTTGAACTTAAATTTAAATAAAATAAAAAATACCTGCTGTTGTATTAATATTCTTCAAATAATTTTCTTTTCTTTTCATTTCATTTTTTTTCTTATTTCTTTTCGTTTTCAATATTTGTTAATTTTATGTCAACGTCAAGCATCGAACCTGTACGTCCTTTTTCTCTTTGCTTCACTAAAAATAACTTATCTTCTTGTATACTTATCATATTAAGTGAATCTTGATGAGCAATATCAAAAAGGTCGTTCATAGAATCACCAAATAATTGTTCTTTTTGTTTTAACGTTTGGTTGGTCTTATTTTTATTTTTTAAAATACCTTTCCATTCTTCATAAAGTTTTTTTAACTTATCTTTGCATCTATGAGGTACTTGTGTCGGAATCCTAGCTTTTTTCCAAAACACTATACATTCCTCAATCACTAATGAAGCGTTATCGTTTAAATTTAGTTTTGTTATTCTCATATTATAAAATAAAACTTTTAGACAGTCACCTCTAGAAGGCAATTTTGAACCTGTTATTTGATGATTTATGTAACCAATTAGAAAAAACTTTTCACGCGAAGACATTTTAAATATTTGAATAATAACTAAACTAAGAAATAAATATATACTATAACTGCACAACAAATCACACTGACGGTATGTTTTATTATTTTGTGTGTTAACTGCGGTATAAATATATATATATATATATAGGATAACAGAATATTCCCAAGTACGATAAAAGGTTATTATTTATTAATAATAATCAATTTACGCTGTTGCGTAATAAAGATTATCAGATGGATATCTCTATCATTTATTATAAAACTATAATAATACTTAGTTCTATAGAAACTGATATACTTATATTATTCAACTTTCAGCTTTAGTCGCCATGTGTTAAATTTGTTCAATTGAGCTCAAACTATATATTTTAATTTAAAAGATACATACAAACAAAATTAGGGGGCGCACTAGTAAAAAATATAACATAAGAAAATAAGTGGCACCCTAATGCAGTTACATAAATTTTATTTATACTTCATATAAGTACTTTATAAAAAAATTCTTATTAATTGAACCAGGAATCAGTTTCAAATTTTATATAATTTACAATAATAAATACTCATATGCCTATTTAAAATCAAAACAACTGTTCAATAGTTTCAAATAATTAACTGCAATATTCTATATTTCAATTAATGATAACATTATTAATAACAACAACTACAATATTTACTGTTTTATTATTATTATTATTGTTATTATTATTCAGTAAAATGTATTTATTTATTTTATTCATATTTATTAAGTCATTGGTTTTTTTTGTATCCTGTAGACAGCAAATTTTCCTTCAACAGAACTAATCTAGTGTTACCTCTAATATTAGAGTGAATTGTGAAATATTAAACATAAACTTAATAACATTTTCTGTTTTTGTAATTTGACTCTTTTTGATATTTCAATTTTTATGTAAGGTATGAGTGTATATCAGGGGTGGCCAAACCGCAGCTCGCCACATAGACTTTTGCGGCTTGCATCTTATAGTAACATTTTTACAATACATTTTTAATATGAATTTATGTGTTATATAATATTATATAAGTATTATAATATGACCTTTTTTTTTACATTTTGCCTCTTCTATATTTATTAATACATTTGGTGGCTTACGAGTCTCTTCTCACTGGCCACCCCTGGTGTATATTATAATATTACAATTTAATTAAAAATGCTGATAAAGATAAGGTGTAAATCATTAAAACATTATAGAAAAATCCAAAGTAAAAACGGAAGATTTAAACTTAAATATCGAAATTGGTTAATTATCTTTAATATTAAAGCTAATAAAGACAAGATTAGTTCAGCTAAATGCACATTTGGTACCTGCGTTATGTATAGGTCAGAGAAAAAATACAAAAAGTGCACAGAGATTCGTTTGAAAAATTAAAAAGTTAATTTTTTGATTTATCTCAAGTTAAATGCATTAATCCTCTAATTATGCAAAATTAAACTCAGTATTTATAATTGGTGTTATATGTTGCAAATGCATATCATTTCAGGCTTCATATTGATTATAATTCTGAAAAATCAAAAAAAAAAAAATTAATTATTCTTTTCATTATTTATTATTATAAAAAACCATGCATTATTTTTTTTATACACAATAAGAATTTAATTACCTAGTTATTTTAATCCAATGAATAATTTGAAAAATATTGCTTTTTTTCAGTCATATTTACCTCAGTTTATTGGTGAACTCAAGAAACTCAAAAACTTATTTCTTTATGACAATTTGTTAGTATATTTTCCTCATAGTTTATCTTATAAAACCTATAACGAAATCGACCTATCAGATAACTTATTTAATTTACCAAGAAGTCAATCAAAATATGATCACTTACTTCAATATTTGGCGGCAGTTGACACTAACAAGATTTTGACAGAAGATTTTGAACTTACTGTAAAACCATTAAGTCATTTAGCATTGTATAATTTGATGGATAATTGTGTACCATTCAAGAGACAAGATATACCTCGTACATTGTGGATGTATTTTAATTTAGTGGGTCGTTGTATTATTTGTATGAAATGGATACTACCATATTACTCTAAAATAGATTATTCACATGCTTTACCTGAAGCAATATATTTAATTAAAGATCAAAGAAACATCAGTATACCATGGCAATCAATGTCTTGTAGTAGTCCAAATAATTGTATGAGACAGGTTTAGTATAAGTCATATTTATGTATATATATCAATATAAAAATATAAGTATAACAATTAGTTAATTAGTCATATAAATTACATATCCAATAATTATTTTATCATCAGTTTAATAATTTACTCATTATACTATAACTAAAAACAATTAAAATAGTTCTTTTTTTTCAATTTTATATTTTCTTAATTAATCATAGTAGTTTATTTGATTATTTATAATGTTATATTAAAATAGTCCATTTTAATTGTATAAAAGTATGAATCTCTTTACAATATTTTTTTTTTTTACTTTTTGTATAAAAATATTTTATAAACAGTTTTCTTACTATAATTTAGGATGATTAAAATTGATAATTATATTATTTAATATCATTTAAAATATAAAAAAAATTAATATAGAATATTTATCTAGTTGATTATTTGCACTAATTTTGATCAAGAAAAAAGAGATTTGTAACAATGGCTAAAAATGTACTATGTATTTTTAATTTAAATGTTATATCACACAAAATAATAATAATAATAAAATCTACTATATTATCTTAAAGTGTATATAATTAAGCATAATTTTAATTTGGAAAGCATATTAAAAGTTCATTAAACTAAATTAAAGTAATTTTTATGAAATTAATGAAATGGTATTACTTTAAGTTTTATATCTATTATTTTTCGTGTAGACTGAATTATGTATAATGTATAAATATATGTTATGTCAATTGTATTATTATTTTTTATTATATTACTATTTAATAATGTATTTGTATTTATAATTATTAAAAACAAAACGAGGACATATTAAAAAGTTTTTTATTGGAGTATTGGTATAAAAGTACTAATAGTGAAATAATATAATATGATTTCTTGTATATCCATTATCCGTTCATAGGGAGATATAATTATAAATTTAGAAATATTATTTTAATGAGAGCTCAGAGCTAGCTAAATTTTTGACAACTTTTTCATTTAAATGAAGATAATAGTTTCTATTTTATAAGCATTTATAACAAATATGTTAGATAAAAATAACTAATTATTTAAAATATTTATTACATGCACATATCTTATGAAATACCTACTAAATTCTTCATTGTTTGATATAACACGATATTTTGAAAATGTTAATATTTAATTTATCAGTGGAAATGTTGGTGTTAAAGAATATTGATACGGTGTCTACCGTCAAATTTAAATTTGAAAACTTGAAAAATCAATTGACTAAAAAAAAGAAGTTTGCTTCCAAAATCCAAATGTCTATAAATTGGTTCAAAATGTTCAAATAAATAAATTTATTGTAAGTAGGTACTTTGAATGTTCTGAGATTTATTAAAAAAAAAAATATGTATTTGCTAGTTTATACTTCCAAGTCCTAGTTATTAAAGTTGAATTTAAAAACTTCATAAGAAAATCTTTTCAAGGAATTTGCAATATGAATTTAAATATGACTATAGAAATATATAATTATTAATTAAGTAAATTTATATTACTGACAAAAAATAGATGCTTTAAATCAAAACAAAAAAATAAATAATAGATAGTTATGCGTTATTATAGAATGTTTTCTGGCAAAAAAAAACATCTAGAGATAAAGAGATCAATATCTTTAAGTTGGTATAAACATAATAATTAGTACCTATACAAATGCGATAGATATTTTGTTAGTAATCTCCAGACATACTTTTAAAACTGTAAAGTGATAAATATAATTTTTATAGTTTAAATCAATTTGAAATATTTTGAGAAATAAATAATTGAAATATTTTTTTAGATTCCGAATGGAGCAATCCATGTTTCGATTTTAAAATGACGTGTGTGACGTGTGTGTACCGATAAGTACCTGGTCAATAAAATACTTCGATCTTCAACTTTGAGGATGTTGAAAATAGTTTTGGATAGGAAATTGAAACTAATTTGTACTTATGAGAAATTAAAACTAAAAATTTTTAATATCATTTAAAATATAATCGGGAAGAATGAGAATTTTTACGAAAAACCATGTTTTAACACAATTGATTTTAATATTCGTTGATACATCTACTAAAATATTCACCAAATGTTTTGTATTATCATTTTATAAATATGGTATAATTTTTGAAACATTTTGACTCTGTTTGAGTTAATTATAAACATGAGAATATTTTGATTTTTTTTTTTTTTTGTTTTTTATATGTGTCAATAAAACAATTTTGTTAGGGAAAAAATGCTTGAACATTTTTTATAAGGTTCCTAATGAGTTGTTTATTTCTCAATTAAAAGATATTGCGAATTTAAATACAAAATATTTTTAAGTACGAGTATTTTACTAGGTATTTTAACAAAATCTTGATAATATTGTAATTAGGAATTCATTAAAAATGTACCTAAATAAGTTTCAAGTGAAATAATATAATTATTATTTATTATAATAACTATAAATTGAATGACCGATGATATTAGACATGTTCACCAAATGTTTATACTATCATTTTCTATACAATATGATATATATATATATTTTTTTTTTTTTTTTTTTAATATTTTGACTTTTTTTGAACTATTTACTTTTGGGTTCTTTAAGAAATAATTAAAAATATGCATTTATAATGACATAATTTGGCATTGTCAAAAACTGATATTACTTAAATATTCTCTAACTCTTTGTTGTTTTTTGTTATTTTTTCTCTTTATTAAAAAAAAAAATACAAATAACAATTAATTAATTTAAAACATAGTTGTAAAATCAATATGATCCTCGCGATATATTTATAGAGTAAAAAAAACTACTTAATAAATCAAATATATTTATTTTTTATAGGTATTATGTATTTTTATATTTACAAGTAAATAAATAAATAAATAAATAGAAAAAAAAATTAAAATTAAATCGAACATTCCCGATTGTCATTTAACGTAAACTATAAGTCAGTGGTGTGGTGAGGCAGTTTTTTTAGATGGTGGTAGATTTGTAAAATGTATTGCTTAGTTGCTTCTAAATTATGAACTTGAGAATTGAGATATTAGCAAGTTTATTTATTTTAAGCAATTTTAGTATATATCCTGTTATGAATGGGTGGGTGGGTCTCGGATGGGATGGATAAAACATATTTGGCTCCAATAATTAAAATTGCTCACCATGCCACTACTATAAGTAAGTACAACTACATCTATTTAATTTTGATCTAGGTACCTATCTCAGAAAAATTAATTAACTAATTAATAAGTTTTTGTTGTTTCCAGAATTCTTCTCGGCCGTTCAAAAAACTAATGCCATCCTTCGCTTCGGAGAGTATATAGTTATCGTTTTCTTGAATTGCACTCACAATGTCTGTAAAAAATAAAAAAAATAAAAAAACATACGTTTGATTATCATGCTAGTCCAATTTAGTGAATATAATGATTAAGATAATAAAATTGTGGTCGGGAAAATGCAATGTATATAAATATAACACAATAATGAATTGTACCTATTAGTACACCCCTACAATATATTATGTTTTGGTTTAGGTGCAAAAGTTATATATTAAATTTATTATAGCTTAAAAATTATAAAATATAAAAATAGTAGTGTATTGAAAGAGTTAGCAAACTATTTATATTAATTAATTATTATTTTTATTAGTTCATATTATTTTAAAATGTATAATTGTTGCATACAAGAACCTAATATATTTTAAAAAAGTAGGTTAGCATTGCGGTAGAGGAAGTTTGTCCATATTGTCCCTTTGGTCCTCGGAGAGGATAGTGTAATTTTGCAGTATTCGATAAAAAACGATTCTGAACGGACGAAAGAATATTTTTTTATTTCATTAAATATTTAAATATTATAACAAAGCGTTATAAATTGAAATCCCGTTTTTTTGTAATTTTTCGGTGTTTTTTCCGTGGCGTTAAATAACTATTGAGGAAATCGAAAAATGACCTCTCTAAAGTACCAGCTCAAGAACATTGCCTTTCAGAAAAGATACTACACTTGTACTTTTGAGCAAGTTTAAGGGGAGAAAAAGTGTTTACAGAATAAAAAAGAAATAAACATCATTGTAAAACCAATACATTTAATCATTTTAAATGGCAATTCTAAAAAATAAAAATGTGGATAGATTGTAGTATTATATATTTATGATTGTTTAGGTGTCCACCACTGTCTGGTCTAAAACTTTCACTTGTAGAAAACAATTATTGTAATCGTATTTAAGTAAATATAATATATTAATCGATAATAAAATTAACAGTACCTAATCGATAGACAATTAGAAGGGATTAGATTTGAAAACAAATGTAATTTTATTGAAATAACGATAGATAAATAAATACCATCATATTATGACAATGTGTTTCATTTAATTTTTTAAGTAATGGATAAACATAATATTTACTTTTTTCTCTTATTTATTTTTGTGATTAATTACCATTTGATTTGATTATAATAATTTAACGGTAGGTATAAATCGATATAAGCTTGCGAAAACTGCTTTGTCGATGTTATGTTTAAAATTACTTTTGAGACATATGCTTTATTATAGCTATTAGACCACTTATAAACGTACCTATTAATAAAGTAGATATTATTCGATAAAGTTAATTTAGTTTTTAAAGTACTTATACTACCTATAAATTGAAATGTGTTCTAGATGGGTAGATTTAAGATATTTTGTCAATAAATGTTTATTTCCCTTTTTTACATTTGAAGTGTTTTTTTATTGTTTATATTGCCTTCAAATATCATGCCAACATCCTAGTACCTAATTAATGATTTTTATGGTGGTGGTGACTTCATTATATTTTGGATCAATATGTGGTGTCATATTTAAAACAATTTGGGCTAGGATCTTAATATTCTACAAAAACACAAAATTAATCAGTATAATTTAAAGACTAAAAATAAATATGTATTTTCTATTACTTTTGCTGCGTTTTAAAATACGAGAAAAATATTTATTGTATTGTCTAGAAATAATTATATTACTTGGATCTATCGTCAAGTGTTCCAGATATTCCTTGTCCACACACAATTCCCTGAGCAGCATTTTTGATTGACTTTTGGTGGTGGCTGCGGACACTGCTGCTTCCTTACGCCTCGTTGTCGACCCTGTCACAGCTGGTGTCGATCCTCTGCTACCGCCGACGGCACTATCACCTCCGTTTACTGTTCTAGCCACGGTTACTTGACGTTTGTCTCCCCAATCAACATGTTGTATCACGATGGCGGTATCCTTCATTTTTCCTGAGCAGTGATATCTTATATTATATTTAAACTTATGAATTATACAGAGTGATTCTTTTATCGAACAGCACTCATTATTTCGAAATCTTTTAATAATAATAATAATAAAGATTTTATTGGACATATTTTAAAAGTGCATTAAAATGTAATCACAATTAATATAAAATATTCCAAATTATCATTGAAGATAACTCAAGCTACGTGAGGCTAGCACTGCCACTTTTGAATTTTAATATCGAACCTTGACAGTATTATGTACTTTTTTTTTGTAACATTTTGTACAAGTAAAATAACATTTTGTACAACTCCTCAAACCCGACAAAACCGTTTTTCTTACGCGCGTGCTGGATGCTTGAATAACGTTACTCCAGTGCTGTCATTACCAAATATTCAAAAATCACAATTTTAAATGATACAGTACATAATACTGTCAAGGTTTGATATTAAAATTCAAAAGTGGCAGTGCTGGCGTAACGGAGCTTAATACTCAGGCGATATGGATGACTTTAGGACTTACCAATAGCGTTTTCGATGGCTTCTCTGGCTTTTTGCACTCCCAGCCTGAATTGTTCGAGTTCTGGTCGAACGTGGAGTCCCCTGTGGTAAAACACGAGACTGTGTTCAAAATCACCGAGATGATACAGTGCTTCCGCTTTCTGATAAATGGCTGCATAACGTAAAAAAAAAATATAATATTATATACCTACCTAATATAGGTCTATGTAGTGTATGATATGTTAATGACAGTGTAGTCAATAGCAGTAATTCTTAAATTCTGATGAGGAGGGCATTAGTTTATTATTTTGAGCAACGTATCTTAATATTTTTTATCTGTGGTACCAAATTATAAATTAAATTTACAAACATATTATAAAGCATAAATTAATTAATCTTTGGTTCTCTTTTCAAAAGCAAAGCTTGTTTGTAATATTTAATAATTATAATATTGTATAGCTATATTATATAAATTGGTAGATGTCAGGTACACTATTAAGTATTTATACTAATCGTAATAAATTTAAAGAATAGTTTTTATACTTAGATTCTTGACTTTTACATAGGTAATGAATAATATATATTAATATGTTATACTAATATTTATAAGTTATAATATACGCTGTGTATCAAATAAAAATCCAACAAATAGAGTATAATATAATATATACGTTAGGAAAATATATTATTTGACATGATATAAATAAAACAATACGAGATATGGATATATTATGGTGTGTCTATTGTAATCATTATAATTTTTTTGATTTGGATTAAAAAATATACAAAATAGTATATTAATTTATTTTGGCCGAAAACAGACGTTATAATAATAGTTGATGGTGCTTCAACAGGAAATGGACATCCAATTATAGCAGGGATGGACAATTTACTGATACCTGTGTAATTTTATATCTGGCCTATGTTGCATTTTTAAATTACTTTGTAAAATTTTAGCGTTTATCTGTTTTTTTATTATCTATGTTTTTCGGAAAACGTAGTTATTATAATTTCTATTTAATATTGAACTAGACTCTAGAGTGAACTGATTAAATGTTTAAATATATATTTATAGGAACAAAGCTAATGCACATAGTTACCTACTAGTTTTATTTTATCAGTTCAATTTATTAATTAAACTTATTTATTTTACCAATAATTTTTTTTTGCTAAATTAAAAAATAGCCTCTTTAGTAACTTTGAGTCACCTTGAGTTTGCTTTGAGTTTTTATATTAGCTATTATAATTACTATATAGAGTAAGTATATAGTTAACTGATTTGATAATTGATAATATTTCGAATTTTAATACATTTAAAATTGATTTTAAAGTTGCCCATACAAATAAAATTACCTATTGATAATTATCAGTGATATTTTTCCTAAAACTTTTTTCAATTATAATCACTATAGAAAAAATATGTTCTTTATATTATTTAATACTAGTGACTTAAATGTTAAACCGAGAAATAGATACAACATAGTACTACAGTGGTGCACCGAAGAATTTTGAAATCTTACATAGTTAAATATAAGTACATACTCGCTTAATTTTTTTTTATATTTTAAAAAATGTCCTCTCTGCGCAAAATAATTATTATATTCACATAAAATATATAAATAACTAGGTATATATATAACCTTTTAGAATAGATATTGTAAAATATTATTTTTATACACCCTGCGAGTGGTTGTAACTTATAACAAGAAATTTTGTATTAATTTTTATTTCTAGTACAAAGTTATAATTTTTTTATGATACCTTTCAGATATGTGCTGTCCTCGTTTAACGCCACTTCGGCGTCTTTCAATGCCAAACGTGGTTGACCGAGAAGTAAATAACACTTGCTTCTAGAAACCAAAGCCGTTTTGTCATTGGGGCTCAATTCCAGTGCCTTCAAATAAAAATAATAAATTAAAAATCATCGCATGCCAGAGTTGTACTGTTGTAGTGTTGTTCATACAACATTAATAAGGTACACGAAGCCCTACCTATATATTCACCGCATTACACAAAAGTTCTTAATTCAATAACCATTGATTACGATGAACCATTAAATGTACATTGCTATATTTTTTATCTTTCTTTAAAGATATGTATGCCAACTATGCCATGTAAAAATTTTTTTAAGTAGGTACCCAAATGTGTCCAATATCATCAATGACCATCATTCGGAATCAAAAAAATGTACATAATTGTGATTATGGATCATGGAATTAACCTGTATGGTTCAATGGTTGTATACATTTAAACTACTAAAAAAAGTTAAAAACAAAATTCGAATAATTATTTATATCTATTTGTTTAATAAACGCGAAAAATAAAAAAAAATGTTTACCTAACCTGATCACTGTTATATTTAAATTTGTAATTTTTTATAAGTACTTTTTAACTATTTAATTTTATTTATTGATCATATTACTTTAACTTTATGGATTGAAAGAGTAAACAAATAAAAAAAATAATATTGCCAGTCGCCAGAAATTAATCATAAAATAGAAATAGCTATTGAAATATCATACAATTGTGTATTTTAGTTTTCTAATAATTATTGATAGATTTCAGTGTAATTTGCAAGAGATTCAGGATTCAGGATATCAGGATTCAGATACAGGAAATAAAAATTTATTTTCATATTATTATTTAATATTTATAAGAAAATGTTTAAATAATACAAAGTTTATAAAAAAATGAATAAAATTATGATGGATTACTTATTTTATATAGGTTTGTTTTACGATGTACCTTAGTACTTATATACTTTGATGTATAAGACATCGAGTGTTTACCTGGGAGAGGATAATTTGCGCCACTAATAGATAGGTACATTTTAGCACATACCTATGTAATTTGTGCTAAAATATACAAATATAACATGTATATTTTGCGCTAATCTAAAAATTAATTTTGTAATTTACGCCACTGTCGTCACGACAGAAAACGAAATGGAATGTGTAATCTGCGCTACACTTTTAACTTAAATTGTTGGAATTCACCAGATGATAAATCTACTAATATCGCATCAGCTATAAAATAATACTTACACGTGCCCAATTTAGATTAATTTAATCTAAAAAATATATATGAAGACTTGAGACAAAATAATATTAGATATTAGAAAAAGTTTAGTTGTAGCTTAAAATTACTAGTATAAAAAAGTGTAGTCAAGTAGGTACCGCTCTGCTGTACAGTTGGTCACTATATTATTTATGTGTTAAATTTGAATCAAATAGGTATCATTGTATACGAAAACGATTCTGAACGAAGACGATTTGTCAACCAAAAAGGTGGTTGATGTTTTAATGGCCTGGATACCCCGAAATTTAAGTTCTTTTATAACAATTGTAAGCCAAATGGATGGAAAATCTTGTATTAAATTTTCAATTCTTAGCTACTTATACAAACATTTTTATAAATTATAACTTCAAAATAATTTGCAAATATTCATGATTTTGACGAATTTTTGTCAATATTTGAACTTCAAACACTAATAAAAAAAAAGTTGTACCTATATGTAATCTTATAATTTTATAATTTTTAAATAATTACAAGAATAACTCATGAGGAATTTTGTATTAAAATTTCAATTATCTGCGGCTTATACTTTTTGAATAATAACAAATATTGTAAATCTTTTGAGGATAAATCGTATCGTTACGCGATTTCGTAAAAATTTAAAATTTAAATGCTCATAACTAGGGCTAGGATTTATATGCAATAAAAAATTGTAAAATATGCATTTTATTTACCAAAATATGCAAAAATATGCAAAACAAATTTTTATTATTTCTAGAGTATTATTATTTATCATAATTCAAAATTGTATTATTATTACATTAAAATATTGAATATTAGTTTATATTATATCATTATACATGCTACTATAATGTGTTGTTTCAATAATTTTCAAATACAAACATCCAGCGATTTGAACGTAAAATAGATTTATACTGACTAAAACTCCTTCCACATCACACGAGGTTATTGGTGCATATTTTAAATAATGCGATTTATCCTGGAGTTAATCAATATCGATTTCTTAGATAGATAATATTTATACTTTATATTTACAATAATTCGACGGATAAACCAAAAATTATCGATTTTATGAAAAAAAACACCATTTAAAATTAACAATAAATTATAAAAATTTGAAAATTTAAGTTAAAAAAAGTCAAAATTCCAAAAATCTATAAATATGCAATTATATGCATTGTGTTCAAAATATGCAAAAATATGCAAAAATAAATTGGTTCTATTTAAACGAGAATAAGCCAAATCGTGGACAAATCTGACAACCATTAAATTTGGACTTAAGGAAAAAAACATGCAAATGCATATAAATCCTAGCCCTACTCATAACATTTTTCCTATAGGAGGCTTCGAGTTTTTTTTAAAGCTATTTGAAGGAAAACTTATGGAAAACTTAGTATTGAATTTTTTAACTTTAGATATATATGTATACTGTATACAAAAAATTGTATGAATTCTCAATTACAAAATAACTTGCAATTTTTGCGACTTTGATATGTTTCATACAAATTTGAACTTAAAACGCTTATGAAAAAGAATGTTGATTAACGATTTTTGATTTTTTTTTTTTTTAAGTATAATAAAATGACTAAATTTATCTGTATATATTATATAACACTAATATAAAAATTTTGTGAACATTTCAAGTATTTAAAATTTATAGTGACTCGTTTTTTGAAAACTGTTAAAAAATTCTTACTTTTGACCTCTATAATGCACCAAGGGTATTCACTTTGCTATCGGAAACCACCCCCGAAGTTTGAAATTGAAGCATTATTTCGACTCGTTAAGTTGTACACTGACACAAAAACAAACAAAAAAACAACAAAAAAAACACACACATCATTATAAAATCAATACATTCATCACTTCGTTAAGAATCTAAAATGTTATCCTTATAGTTTAAATGTTGACAAAATGCAAAATTCACTAGTAAAATAACGATTTACTATCAAATAATTTTTGATTTTTGTTATAGTTAAAAATTACTAGTCGTAAAAACTTGAAACATACACCAGTACCAGTCGTTTAAATTGGAATTTTCTTTACATGATTTAATTTTTAGGTATTCAGATCATTAAAACATAAAAGGTGGTTTTACTACCAATTTAAAATATAATATATTTTATATATTATCCTAGGCAGAAAAATCATCTCCTTTCAGAATTATTTTTCGTATATAATGATGCTTATCTGCATTAGATTCAAATTTAATATTCCTACATAGTACTAGCTGACCCGGCAAACGTTGTTTTGTTATATAAATTATATCTAATGAATATTTTAGTATTTAAATAAAAAATAATTAAATTATTGCAAGTGTGTGGGAATGTAGTATACTGGTTAGGTCTGAGAAAGGAGTGGAGCACTTTTTTAGATTTTTTTTTGGCGCAAATTATACATACGGTTGTTTATCTAGATAATAATAATTTATTTATAGCCATTACTATTTTTCTTTATTAAGTTACATGCTTATTGGTAGATACTCACAACTTTAAACTAGTTCTGACTATTATTGGAAATAATGTGAGCGTGCCAAACTGCCAAACGAGTAGCTTACCAAAATAAAATGAAAATTTGAAATTCAATAAACGTAAAACTAAGAAATAAGTTTTAAAAGTAGGAAGATGATTAAAAAATCATAATTAATTTGTCTGTTTACACTTTATTTGAAACGATCAGTGCAAACATTGATGATGAACGTGTGAACATCGTGAACCGTCTTTAAGTGTTTAACACGAATAACTTAAAACTTTCTGACAACTTCAACACGAACTTGTAAAGGTGTTTATTAAGACTTGAAATTTATCGGATATTGAATTTCGTGAAGTCAAGTAAATAGTACACGCGTGTTTATACATTCACGTACCGACGTACCTACCTAACACAAAGTTCTTATTTATAGGAATAGTCGTGTAATATTTTAGATTTTTAGAATATAAAACTTGTTGCATATGTATATATATATATATATATATATATATGTACCTACCTACATAATAAGTATATATAGGTACCTATTAATATAGACGTAGAAGAAACAGCGGTGATAGTTATTATTTAAGTTTAACACAATTATTTTGTTCAAAGTTAACACTTATCAATTATCATTTTTCAAAAACATATTGTTGTACGTTTACAAATATCTAATTGACTCTCTATAATATTGAAGTATTTATAGTAGGTTTATCTACATATTTTATATTATTAGTTTCAATGTATTTATTTTATTATTTATGTATTTTATAATTATACTGTAATAAATATTACGACAGTTAATAAGATATAAAACACATATTTAAACAATATTTAAAAAAGACATATAGGTTTCATAATAGTTAATCATTAATAAATAATAATACAATCAAATAATATATATTTTTGTTGTTATACATACTTGATTAAAATTTTTTATTAATTTTATAATATTATCTAATAACAGGCAGTCATAAATAGTCTTATTTTAGGAATGTATTAAAAATTTATAAAATTATAATCAATATACGTGTATCAAATGTATTGTAAATTGTAATGTATTGATTTATACAACGTATTTTTTCTACTTTGAAGCTTAGAGAATTAAAAGTAAACTTGAAAAAGTTTTCAATGGTACTAAAATAGAAAATTTTCATGCAAATCCATATTTCGATTTCGACAAAAATGTGGTTCATTAATGTATTTTCAAATTTCGTTTTTTATTTTTATATATTTTAAAAATGAAAAACTTATTGAACAAATATTTATATTTAAAGTTTTTAGGTATAAAGTAATAAAATTAAAAATATTTGGGCTTTTTTTTATGAACATTTGAAATATTTGATAATTTTTCGATTTGAGTATGATACATTTTTATTCGATAGTTAAAAAAACTTAATAATTTAATACAACATTTCTTATAATCTTTTCTTATAGCATTTGAAAGACATTGAAAATACTTTGGCTATTTTTTTTATAAATGTTTAAAGTGAAATTTTTTTGAAATTTATTATACACGATTCGAAAGGGGCTGAAAAAAGACAATCTTTGGACCTATAATACTAATTACATATTATAATATATTTATATACCTATTAGCGTAATTTAGTTTATTATTTATGATATGATAAATTAAATTAATTTGCCAAAAAAATACAATTTATTATATTATTAATATTTAATATTATTATTATTGTAAATTATATTAATATTATATAATATTGTTAACTTTTTAGCCAATACCGACTTACCGTAGAACGGTGTGAATAGGTTTGTGGAATGAACAGCAGGCAAAAGCATAAAATTAACTTAAATTACGTATTGTATCTAGAAATTCAATGGTCTTAATAAGTGTTAAGTTATCCCGCACCGAAATAATGTAGGTACCATATAATTGATGTTTAATTTTTTTTCAAAATGTTTTTATAATTTACAACTTTTTTTTTATATAAAATTATGCCAATAAATCGTATTACTAATAGTAATATAAATAAATGTACCTATTAGAAAATATTCATAGAAATAGAGGCGAAATATCCTGATGCGTTTTTTTTACACCGGTTTGGACAAACAAATTTCTAATGTGTATAAAATTAAATTATTAATTAGGTACGTACATTAAAAGTTTCAAGTACTTGCTAATCGTATTTTTTTAATTACAACAAAAAAATACATTTTTATTTTTTGCATAAATATTTAATTTTATTTAAATGTTAACTTAAAACGCTTATAAAAAAAAATATATTTATAAATTGATTAGTTTTTTTTTGGTTATAGTGTGAACTGCTTATAAAAAATGTATTACCTACATATTTAATTATAAAATAAGTTATATATTTTTGTGAATTTGAACTTCAAGTACTTAAAAAAAACTCCGCCCTACGAGGTTATACAATTTCTTAAATATTTTAAATTATAAACAATGACATCTTATAAGGAACATATCATATTAAATGTTCAATAGAAATATCATTAACACCTATACCATAAAATGTTCTTAATAATATTTAAGTTGACTAGACGTCTTACATATTTATTACACCGTCTTAGGTATTCAGTAACAAAGTTATTACGCTATGTCAATTGGTAACCTACTCTAAACACTCTAAACCATAAGATTACGCAGACTTTTTTCGCAGGAGATTACAGGATAGGTATTTCAAAATAGTACAATTTTAAACTCCTTTCAAAAAGGCTGGTTTATGTCAGTTAATTTTTTTGAATTAATTTTCATGGAATATAGTCAATATATATATTGTATAAGTAAAGATATAATTTTAACCAAGATATTTTTTTACTAATTATCATGAATTTAATTTAAGTAATATTTTATTATAGTCCTAATCTCTTATCAAAAGGATATTAATTCTTCAACTCATCAATACGTAAGCTTAACTGTTCACATTTTTTGACTGATTTCAGTTTAAAACAGTGGCGTGCTCACGGGAGGGGGATCAGGGTGTCATATCCCCCCTTTGGATTTTTTTGCAATGATTTATTGTTAACATGAAAAAAAATTTAGGTTTAAAATTCAAGATTTTGCTCGTAGATCAAAATGAATATCCCCTCCCATTCAAAAAAGCTGTGCACGCCACTGGTTTATAAACTATATCTACTTCCTAAGTATCTAACTAAAGAGTAAAGAAAAAAACGTAACTGGTTAGACAGACCGCTGGGGATATCATAGCATAGCGCATGTACTCAAAACCAACTTTACAGCAGAGCGATTAACTACACCTCTCTCCTTATTTTTAAGTGTTTAAAGATTATATTTTGACAACATTTATAAATATCACGAAAACTTACTTATAGTTTATAGTTAAAATTTGTGCCTTGTGGTCAAACATTTACAAAATTTTCAATTCTACTATCTATGGATTGATTACCTATACTATTATATATATTATTATTATTTGTTCAAAGCAATTAGTTTTCTAATATTTAGATTAATTTTAAGCTGTTTATATTATCAAACTTATTTAAACTGCTCTACTATACGGCAGTATAACAGTTTTCATTTTTTTTTTTTTTTTTTTACATTGGTTTGAGCCTTAAAATATATACGTAATAAGCTCTGTAAGCACTGTATAAAAAAATTTTCACTTAATTTTTATATTTAAAATATTTAAAACAATTTCCAAAATTGTCACTATTACTTATCAAACTTTGTGGCTAACATTTATAAGCCTATGTTTTTGAATTATTAATCTTAAAAGTGAGTTTTTTCTCGTTTGTGTAGTTTTTATTACATTGCCGTTGCATATAAGTTGTAGATTTTAATAATATTTACATTATATGGTGTACATTTAACTTATACATTAAAGTCAAATTTTTATTTCCATTATGCCATTATGTCGAAAAACATATTTATAAATACTAAGGAAGTTTCTCATCTGCTGATTAGTAGATTATTTCGAGTAGCGAGTAGATCTCTATAATAAATAATAATTAATAATCAATGAACGATTTAAATATAAAATGAGTTGAATACGAAAAACGATTTTTAACAGAGATAATTTTTCTTCCTCCAAATTCTATGGGCATTTTATAATTAATAAATTAATTGCGAATGACTATTAGTATTAATCTATATTGGCTTAATATTATAAATGATAAAAAAAAAAAAAATTGAAAATTAATAATGATATATTATAGGTATTACGTCTAGAAAATGCTAACGTAAAAATTTGTTGAAAAAGTCAAGACTCCGTAGCGGACTGTTCATTGTTATGTATTATGACAAAAAACTGGTGTATATTATACGTAATATACTTACCGGCGACATGTCAAAGCTAGCATAAAAGCCTATAGACAACAATATTATAAAGGTCTCTGACCAAAGATCGCTCAAACCCGACCCGACCCGCGTTCCCGCCCTAACCTTATCGATGAACTCGAGCGACACGTTCACATCGTTGATGCAGTGTCGGGCCAGTGCCAGCAGGGTGGGTGACTCGGCCGTGGATGGTATGTGCAGCGTTCGGTTCCGATCCTGCCGTCGTTTCATGCGCAACGACGCTTTGATGTCACGTGTGCCCAGGTTGACGGCGGCCGCCCGGTCCTTGTCCGTGTACACCTCTTCAAGCAGCCTGGACCTGGAATCGCGCTTGTGCCGCTTGGCCCAGCCGCCACCGAAGCCACCGCCTCGGCCCGCGCCGACACCGACTCCTCCTCCATTGCCGGTGCCTGATTTGCGAGTCTTGAACTCTTCCGTCAGCTCGTCAAACGTCGTGGTCGCACCACCGCCGCCACCCCCAAAAGAACCGCCGGCACCACCGCCGGCACCACCACCGCCTCCCTTACGTCTCCCGTGACGCCGGCCCGCTGTCGTCCTGCAGCCCCTCCGGCCGACTCGTCCAGCGCCCGAACCCCCGTGACCGTCGCCCGCGCCCGCACCGACGCCGACCGCGTAACCCGCCGCACCGGCCAGATCGTCGGAATCCGATTCGCCCCGGCCGAAGCCGACTCCGCCGACTCCGCCGACGCATACGCCGTTTGCCTCGCTACCTCCACCGACGCAGTCGTCCGACTCGTCGGACTTGCCCACCCGAACGTAGCTCTGCATCATCTCCGAGTCGCGGGTCATCTGCAGTATGTCCTTGGCATGATCTGTCACCGGCTGAATGTCACCCGACGTGTCGCCCAGCCCAGCCATGATGGCGATGAGACAGTCACTCGCGTATTCCGGCCGACACGCGCGCGCTCGTAAGCGGACACTTATGTATCGTCGTTATTTATAATAAGATATAATATAGACGACTTTCCGGTTGAACTACGTCGGTGCGCGTTAGTAGGATGGTATAGTCCGAGGTTGATTACGGTATGCGCGTAAGTATATTATATCAGGTGTACCTACGTATACTGGCAATGGTGATTGGAAAAGGCGAAGAAAAAAATGTCGATTCAACACCTCCGAGTTGTCGCCATAGTAACCATACGCCTAGCCGCACCTTAAACGCTTAGTACGGTTCGTTACTAAGTGTGTGTGTGTGTGTGTGGTGTTTGTGTTGACGGGTAGCGTGCGAGAGTGTTAAATTGCTACGGAATCGGTAAAAATCGAATATTTTTCGTATCTACACAATTAGGTATATTATTAAAGTACGTATAATGTAATATTGTCATGACATATAGTGGTACGCGATTTAAGGTGAAGAATTATAATATGAAAATATCTTAACGACGACCTTGTGAATTGCCACCGCTGCGGTAGTCACGCATCACAACATACCTACGTATATAAATACCACGAGAAGCGTTATACATGACGATCTAGGCTCTATAGTTCACTATTTATTAATTAGGTATTGAATTGTCCGTTTTCATTAGTTCGACATATTTTCAAGTGTCGTCTTATTTACTCATTTAAAGTCGCTTATACCTATAATCGAATTTACGAAATTGCGGTTTTATTGGTAACTACCCATCAAACTTTCATCAAATAATTCAAATTATTAGTAATATTACCTTTTCTACTAGGCTACAGAAGTTTACAAGAACAATAAAAATAGACATTTTCAACCAACAATAATTTGGTTTTTTATTGTAAAAGTTTTAAGTACAATTTAAAAACCAGGCAGTTTTTCTAATGTATAGTAGATTTCAAATCTATACCTATCTCTTTATTAAGCGAGTCATTGCAATGATTGTGATAAATTCAATTATAAATCATTACAATACTATATAATACGAAAACAATTTTGATTTGAGACCATGTAATTATGTAAAATAATTGTATAAACATTTAGTAAAAAATTCAAGTAGGTATCTACGGTTATTTTTTCACGAGTTACAATAAGAAAAAAATTAGTTTTAGCTTTTTCCTGATGATAGACAAAACTATTGAGAATTTTAACCTCTTTCAAGTACAAACTAGATCTAATTTGAATAATTTGATATTCTAAACCAACCTCAAAGTCGAAATTGAAAATCGAAGTATTTATAGACTATACTTAACGTGTACAAAAAAATACAAATTTTTAAGATCAATATAACAATACATTCATATCTTCGCTCAGAATCTAAAATGTGGGCAGGCAGTAGATATTCTGTAGTCTGTGTCGAGTAGGTTATAATAATGGGTGAATTTTAACATAGAAAATCTTTTGTAGGGTTTTTTATTCAATTTTCAAGAGTTTTAACAAGACAAAATTGTTTTATGTACATTTTTAGGAAAAAAACTTATGTTTATAAATAGCTCAAAAAAAGTCAAAATATTAAAAAAATTGTACTATATATTGTGCAGAAAATTCTAACGTAACCATTTGATGAAAATTCTGGTATCTACGAGGTTATTCATTTTTGAAGTATAACAAAATATTAAAAACCTTTTGAGGAGAATAGTTAATACATGGGTGTAGAACAAATTGTATTCATAAATAGTCATAAAAAATAAATAGTTACATCTAACATATAAATATGTGATCTGGCCACATTAGGTTTTAACTGAAAACTGTGCCTATAAATGGATTGAAAAAATGCATATTGAAGGTTTATTTATTTTAAGATATTTATGTAAAAAAATATTATAACTTGGGCAAATTTGACGAGGTTGGATTCTAATAAAAAGCTATAGTGAATATATATGTGAGATGTTAACATTGATGGTGGGTAAAGGCACAAATTAACAGGTAACTGGTAAGTAAAAGTTTAAACTAAGAAGATTGGGCCTATTTTTTGTAATTTTTATAATTAGTTCATGTTTCACAGAGCATTGTACATTTTAATATAGCACACAAACATTAAGGAGTTTAAAATTTTTATTTAATTAAATAAAAATGATTATAAAGATACAATTTTTAACTTATACATAAAGCTGTATTTACTTTTTCAAATAATTTAACCCATTAATGACGTGAAATGACATACACTTAATTATTAAAAATTATCGAATATGACCACGATAAATCCATAACTGATAAATGATTATTGTCACAGTTATCAAAAAAAAAAAAAAAAATACTCGTAAACAAAGCTTATCGAATATTATTATTTATTATTTAGCAGAATTCAAATTCAAATTCAAAAAATCACAAATCGTTATTTATTATGAAACAAAATAGTATATAATAATAGTAATAATTTATTCATGTATGGGCTAGAAGCCCAATAGTACAATACAATTTAAAGTAATAAATATGAACAATATGACATAATAATTAAAGTAAATACTATAATAGTAATTAGTAGGTAAAAACTATCATTAATTATTCGTTGTACCTACAGTTAATAATTTCATACTACTCATAACGAACTTCGTTAATTATCCAAATTAATTATTTATTTTATTGTACCTAATTAACATAGTTTAAGATTAAAATACATGTTTTCTAGCTCAATAGCTCATATACAAATAAAATTAAAAAGGTCACGGTGGAAATTTTTTATAATTAAAGTTATCAATTCAAAGGTTAGATGTCAATAATTAAATCTGATTTTTTAATAATTTTAATTAAAATAAAAATATTTACCGCCGTATATTGATGAATGGCTTTTTCGTAGTTTTCCATTTTACAGTATACTAACGCCTCATCTTGTAAAAGTATTCGTAGACTGTCGTCCGCGTTATCTAAATTCCCTTTCTTTTTTTTATGCTTTGACTTATTTTTTTTCTTACTGGTCATCCTATAAAATATATATATTCAACGATTTAGCATATTATATAAATCAATAACATGCATTTATATATACAGCTACAATAAAAACTATAAGTATATTAATAATATTAGACAGTATACAGAATACAGATACAGATACAGATACCTACATAATATAACAAAATAAACTATGACTTATAAAATTACAAAATTATCTATAAATTAAGTTCTTTGATAGAGTAGGTACTATATTATTAATTATTCTATCATGATAGACATACATTCATGTACGGTCAAAAAGTAGGTAGGTACGCATATAATAAAAGATAATAGATATTTAAAGTAAAATATGCATAATATAAAAAAAACAGAGGTTCTCTCTGTAATTTACAAGGATAGTTGATAAGATAGGTATACTATTGCTATTTGCTATTGGTGAATATTTTTCAATAAAAATAGAATATAATTGTACAAATAATATTAAATTCAATTAAATATTTAAAAAAAATTGTGTATACACTTATATAGTAATGATTTACATTATATAGTGGTAACAAATTTTAAGTTCCAACGAATAGTTATAAAAAATAGTTTTTTAACAATAAGATAATTATTATTAAGTACTCGTTTAAGTAAATATTCAATTTCGTCAAAATTTGAAAATACTGAAAAATTATGCATACATAATTAGCTTTTTTAAAGATTTTAGTAAGAACAATTTTTGTGGAAGGAACCTTATAACGTTTGCAACTTAAATACAATTTTCGAAATTTTAACAAATCTTACACATATAAAACTATGTACCAATGTATTTTTGATGGTTTTAAATTGCTATAAGTAAAACTCGTGTAGAACATAGACCATCATATTTGATTTTCAAGCATTCATATATATATAAAAAAGAATGGTCAAGTAAGTAACGCTTTGCTTAATAGTAGGTTAGTATAGAATAGTAATTAGTAGCTAGGTCACTACAATAGATGTATTAAATTTGAATCCAATGATAGGTATCATTATGTACGAAAACGTTTCAGAACGAAGACGATTTGTCAGCTTAGAATATATTTTCCAGTGGGTGGTGAAAAGGTGGTTTATGTTTTAATGACCTGAATACTCCAAAATGTAAGTTCTTTTATAATTATTGTAAGCCAAACTTATGTAAATTTTGTATTAAATTTTCAACTCTAAGCTACTTGTACAACATTTTTTTATAAATTATATAACTTCAAAATAATTTGCAAATATTCATGATTTTGACGAATTTTCGTCAATATTTGAACTTCAAACACATTTTTCACAAATTTTTTAATAAAAAAAAAAAAGTAGTACCTACCTATATATTCTTATAATTTTTGAATCAGTACAAGAATAACTTATGAGGAACTTAGTGCTTAATTTTCAAGTATCTGCTGCTTATACTTATTGAATAATATCAAATATTGCAAATCGCTTGAGGATAAATCGTTATTTCGTAAAAATTTAAAATTCAAACACTCATAACATTTTTTCTATAATGAGGCTTGGAGTTTTCTCTAGAGTTATTTAAAGAAAAAAGTATGGAAACTTAGTGTTGAATTTTTTGACCTTAGATATAAGTACAATTTTTATGAATTTTCAACAACAAAATTACTAGCAAATATTCGCGATTTTGACATATTTTGTAAAACTTTGAATTTTATACGCTTATAAAAAAAAATTGTGGCCAGTGATTTTTGATTTTTTTTAACTACAATAATATCAACTTATAAGAAACGTTATTTTAAATTTTCAAGTTTTTTTAGGCACACAACATTTTTTTATCGATACTTCAAAAAAAAAAAAAAATACTTAGAAAAATCAAAAATTTCAGTTGTCTGCTCAAATAGCTCAAAAAATTCCAAAATTTAACTGTATATAGAAAACACTAATATAAACATTTGGTAACAATTTCAAAAATTTACAGTGATTCGTTTATGAGTTATAACTATATAAAAAAAATGCAAAAAAAGCATTATTTTGACAAGTTATGCTGTACACTCATGCACACACACACACACACACACACACACACACACACACACATATGAAAAAAAAACCCACATCATTGTAAAATCAATACATCTATCACTTCGTTCCAGAATCTAAAAAGTAGAAAGGTTTAATTACATAGCGTAAAAATGTGTAGTTAAAATACTTAGAATTTTTCAATTTTTAATTTAAATAACAATGGAATGTTTCAAATACCTTTATTTTAAGAATAATAGTTTATAAAAAAACTTCTTCAAGGGTTAACCATAGTATGTTTAAATCACTGATATTTAATTGGATTGGAGTATGAAACACAAGAAACCTTAAATTAAAATTTCAAGCTTATTTACTAGAAAAATAACATTTCTGCATGTAGCTAGTTCAAGAGGAATCAAAATATTTTAAAAATTATTCTGTATATAATAAATGCTAATGTAAGTATGTAACTAATATATTATGTAATATTTAAGTATCAAAACAAATTTTTAAATACAATTTACTATTCAATTTACAATTACTCACCAGTTTTTTGTAAAATTAATTACTTGTAGGAAAACTATAGGTAATTCATTAGGTATATAATTTTTTTTAGTGTACTGACTAATGGATTTATCATTATATTAAAATAGGTATATATTAGACATTAGTAATTAACAATCATTATTATTCGTTACGTTATTACTCGGTGTTTGAAATCCAACCTCGATATGTACGGTTAGGTTAACTACAAGTACCTACCTATCCCACGCGTTCACAAGTTTTTATTTTTTTATAGTACCAATGTATATATTTGGCTAATGTCTTATATCTTTATTTAAGCTTTGTAATTGTTTTATTTTGTTTTAAAGTTTATAAACTAGTGTTGTACAGGAAAAATAAAAGGTTAAGGTCTTAACTTTTGAGAAATAATAACTTATTATATCTATATACAGTATGCATATTGCACAGTCAAGTCGCGCCAACTCGAAAACTTATTTTTTATTACAATCTTAGTCACGTATTTTGAAGATAAAATCACAATAAATAGCCAAGTCCAACAAGTATTGTTTCTGAATATTTTGGTTTATTGTACATTTGTGTTACTTTAACATTTAAAAAAATATATTATGCAGCTGTGGACTGATTATTATTGGATATTGCATGAGAGATATGTTTACAAAATATATGGTATATTGATATATGTGTGTGTAGTGTGCGTATTACCATTTATTTTACAATTTAATATATTATATAAAACTAATGATTTAATTATACATTTATTTCTCATAATTTCACTCATGAATCGTATTTTTGTTTAATATCAATAATATATTGGTACAATATGGAACATAAATTATATTTATTGCTTAATCATTAAGAATTTGGTTTCTATACTTCAAACGACTTATCAACCAAACATTAGGATACCATGATATAGCGAGTCGGTTTCAGATACGATTAATGCGTGCGACGGCACAAAAAGTCAAAATCAGAGGAACGCCTGAAAAGTGTCAAAATTAGAGTTAGATCAGAAAGAAGGGTGCCTATAAATAATTATTGTACTGAGCATTAAAAGAGTTAAAACCGGCCTTGATGATATAGTTAATTCATTTTTAAAAACTATACTAAATTCTCATGAACTTATTAATATAAAGCTCTCCAAAACATTATTTCACTGTGAAATTAAAAGTTTTTATTTTTTTTTTTTAATTTAAATTAGCTAAAAAAATATTGATTTGACTATAATAAAATCTTAGAACAAATTTAGGAACTTTAATACACTTTTAGAGATGCAATGTATAATGATTACATTATATTATATAGGTACTGTTTATAAGTGCATGTTACAGTGTACTTGTATTAAAATTATTATCCTGGATGTTCATATTATTTAAAATTTTATATTTAATACATACTAATATTTATTATACTACCTATATAATATCTATTGATCTATCGTAAACATAAATCTCGAAAAGTATTTCATCTGAAGTGTATAACATTTCATTAGTTTTTGAAAAAAGTAAGATACCTGCTGGTATTTCAATATTTCAATTAAAATCATATATAATATGGCGAATCACATTATCAATTTTAAATACTATATAAATATATATATATATATACTCTATAATTTCCGAATTAAATTCCGCCAAAAATCAGGTAATGAAATTGAGAAGTTTATATCAACCAAACGCACATATTATATATGTCTGACATTTTAAACTTAATAATTATTATTTAATGTATAGGTACTCTAATACCGGAATTAATAAAATAGTAATAAAGTTTATTTCAATTAACGAAAAATTTAAAATGTTTTAGCCTCAATGGTTATTATACGTATAGTACTATTAATTATAACCCATTATCCTTGGGTTATATATATGTAATGAGTTTAGCGTGATTCCATTTGTTTTGTTTTTACTCACCATGAAGTTGAAAACTTTTACGTGCAACGAAGTGCATGGGTACGAACTGTTGTACATAGACAAATAATTATTATTATGCATATATTTATATCAATTATTGTATTATGAAATTTAATGCTTACTATAACGAACAGCGACTAAATTATTTAAAGATATTATTTTTGAGTTATTATTTACTATATTCCTAGTTGATTAAAATAAATAACAGTGAATAAATAAAAAATACATAAAGGTAACTAAATACGTAAAATTAAATGATATATCGATAGCACCTTTTACTAAACGAGGCATTCAATTGAATAAACTACCAAATACTAACAAATATGTTTAATGTGTGTTTGTTTTATCTAAAAAAATGTCCTCCCTGTCACTCATTAATAATTTTGACTCCACGTGCACTGCATAATAATATCTAATCAACACGCTAATAGCAAAAATCGATATTTTAAACTTAAAAATGTAAAATCAGTTTTTAGAATTAAAGAATAATAAATCATATAGCTTACAGCCAAATTATTAAAATCATTAAGCGTTTAAAATTTATTTAGCACCTATACATAATAGATAAAATATGGATAATTCGTTCTTCACTACTTATTGCATATTATAATAAGATTTCGAGTGCAGACCTCGTCAATCATTAAGTAATTATAATTTATAATGGATGTATTTAATTTGATTTCTATGATAAATTGTTTGATTAGTATTTAGTAAGTATTTTGTAAATTCAGTATAATTAACTAATATTTACCAAAAAACATTAGATGTAACTCAAGTATCAGTAGTACCACATAGGTAATAGTTTTAATAGTGTAGTATATATAAACAGCTTAAAATTAATTTTTAACATTTAATTGTTTAATTAATAGAAAATTAGAAAACGATAATTGAAGTCAAAGTTGAATACCTACATTTTTTTACAAATAAACAAAGAAAGTATACACATAAATTATTGTAAAACTAATACATTAATCAATTCGCTATTAAAGTTTAAATAATAAGACACTAAACACTAGGTATTTAATTTTTATAAACATAACATTAGCTTATTGTACTTATATATCACAATACCTTAATCGTATACACAGAATTTCGATTCACGACTTTTTATGAGCTTCTCTTCTCGCCTACTATATACCCAAACACTACAACATATGCACATAACTATAGCGCTATACATACAGATATAATAAATTATGATCGATAGAGTGGATTACTAGAATAATGATTAAAGTGTTTAGTCCTATTAATATTTGTATATAATTATTAATTATTTAAATTCCGTCACATGTTTAAAATGTATAAACTTAGTCTAAACTCTAAAGGATCAAAGAAAAAAGTGGATGGTCAAGTGGGTACCTCTCTGCTGTACATTAAATGCCGTGTGGATCAATATATTATGTATAGGAGTGTTCCGAGTATTTAATTTGATTCCAATGATAGATATCATAGTATACCAGGGATGGGCAATTTAAAGCTACTAGAGGGCCAACTTTTAGAAAAATTAAAATCTAGCGGACCAGAGCATAGAAAGCAAAAGAAAAAAAGGTCATTCAAAATATACATTTTAATTAATAATATAGGTAATAAAAAAATAAATAGTCATTGCCCCATGTGGTGTTAAACGTTCTATTTTCATCACCATACGCTTTTTTGCTTTAAGCACTATAAAAACACGAAAATAATGAATTCAACGACAGCACTACATAAGTGTACAAATAGCTATGGTTATAAGCTATACATGTGTATATACTATATTATGATATTTATTTATTTATAACCTAACCAGATAAAAATTATTTTATGGATAATATAAACTATACATATAGATTATAGAATATCGAGTATAGACTATTAACTTTAAAATTGTATAATGTAATTTGGAAATGTAGGACGGGACAGATAAAAAAGGCTTGCGAGCCGCCAGTTGCCCACCCCTGTCGTATACGAAAAATGTGGGCAATTGTAAACTCTCCCGATGGTAAACTTTCCCGGGTCTACTCTCGTACTACCTGATGGAAACGTAAACTCTCCCGAGTCTTCAGTACTACTAATTTAATTTAATAAAAATCATAAAATAAATCTAATATACAAAATAATATACATATGATAAAACAAAAATTTTTAAATTTATTAGTAGGTAAGAACATATACAGATTTTAAAAAAACTTATGGTATCTATTTTTTTGTCTTAATAATCTAATATTTTTTGAGTTATAGGTTTTTTTTATTTTTTGTATGACTTTTTTTAATTGTTTGTTTTTAGTATTTCAAATACCTATAGCCTTAAGATAAGCGAAATATTTTGAAAATTAAATTATGTGAAAAAATGGCAAAACTAGTGAAATTTTTAAGTATCTACTTATACTTTTTGAATAATAACAAATATTGAAAATCGTTTGAGGATAAATCATTATTGTTACGCTATTTCGTGAAAATTTTAAATTCAAACGCTCATAACATTTTTCCTATAATGACGCTTCGAGTTTTGTATATCTATTTGAAGGAAAACTTAGTGAAAACTTAATGATGAACCTTATAGGTATAAACACAAAAAGTTTTATGAATTTTCAATACAAAATTACTTGCAAATTTTCGTGATTTTGACATATTTCGTAAAAATTTTAACTTAAAACGCTTATAAAAAATAACGATTTTGATTTTTTTTCAATTAAAATAAGAACGACTTATAAGAAATCTTCTATTAAATTTTTAAGATTTTTTAGGCACCCAAAATTTTTTTATCGATACTTCAAAAAAAAAGTACTTAGAAAAATCGAAAATTTCAGTTGTCTATAAATAGCTCGAAAAAGCTATGATATTTTGAAAATTAAACTGTACATAGATATAACACACTAATACAAATATTTGGTGAAAATGTCAAGTATTTACAGTGATTCATTATTCAGTTACAAATATATAAAAAATGGATTTTGTCGAAAACTGGTTTTGCTTAAAAATTCCCGTTTTTCTGTCACTTTTTTTTATTGTTTTTTCCAATTTTTTTGAAAACGTCTGTTACTTTTGACCTATGTAATGCACCAAAGATATTCACTTTCCCAGCGGGAACCACCCCTAAAGTTTGAAATTGAAGTATTATTTTGACAATTTATGGTAAACATAGACACAAAAAAAAAACACATCATTGTTAAATCAATAAATTCATCACATCGTTCAGAATCTAAAATTATAACCGAGATTATTTAGAAATGAAAAAATATTATTGTAAAGCGAAGAATTACATACACCTCAACGTTTTCAACTAAATTATGATAGAGAAACTTACTTAAATACATTGTACGAAAACATAAAACCAAGCTTTTATTTAACCAATGATTTTAAATATGGTTAATGCCCATTGCCCAATATTATATTGCTTTAAAATATTGAAATATAAGTAGCGGCTCATAAATGCAGTATCAAATGCACATTTTATTCTTACTCACAATTCAAATTTTTCGTTCTATCAAAGTCACTATAGATCGTACTTAAACTTAAAATTACCATTCTGAATAATTTTTAAATAAAAAAGTTTTCTCGTTGAGTGATAGTTTTTATCTTAATTTTTTGGGTAATATTGTAAACGCTAAAAAACGATATCAATACAATGATGCTATACATATATTTGTTTAAGTATTATAACAATATACAACATTCATATAGAAACCCGTCAGTAGCGCAACTAGAAAAATGACAGAAAAATACAGGTCCATTATATACTTATTAATAAGTAGGTATTAAAGTAAAAAGTTTATTAAAATGTATATTAATACTGCATAAAATGTACATATCACTTGATGTGAATACTATAATCACTACTCAGTTTTGGCTTAAGTGCCCGTAGGGTTTAGCACAGACTAAGTTCGAGTTTACACTTTCACCATCCCTTGGTTGCGTCACTAGAATCCATGTATACACATATTGGTTTCACCACGTTTATTATTAGATTATCATTTATCAAAACAGGTGGATGTATCATTTCTTGACTTACTCGTTTTGATCTAGATGGTATTATTACGATATAATAATATATTGTATCGCAGCCACCCGACGAAAGCTCTGTGGAAAACCGCCGCACGACCCGACGATATAATTTTAACGATATGTATGTGTAGGTACCTAATATGTATTATATTAAACTATATTATAAAAAATATAAGTGGTAAAGGCCTACACGTGGCTAATAAACTTGTGCGACAATAGAGATTGTATTTCGTTTTCCGAGCGGAATGGACGATCGTTTCGCTGGGCCGCGATGAGTGCTACAAGTCCCGGACACAAGTGACTAACGTCGTCGTTGTATAATACGCAAAGTTTTTGGAACGTTTCCGAATCTCCCGCGCCCCGCGCACACGCAACCCATTGAGCTTATACTATCACAACAGCAGTCACAAATATGTATATACTGCTCCACGCATATAGTTTAATTGATGTTTCGTGACAGGACTTTTCGTTTTTTCGGTAAAAGTTATTATAATAAGCGACTTTTGTTTGGAACTATATAATACACACACGCGCGCGCTCGCTTACACAGGAAGGCTAATCTAGGACAAATTACCTATTACACAACCCGACTCGACCTCACTTCCTTCCACAACTATATAGATTATAGGTAGGTATATATTAAGCCTATATACGTTTGTCGTCATCATCGGGTACAGCGTGCCTTACGAGTTATTCATTTCCACCAAAACAAACATTTCCAAACGGAAACCCGCCAAAGTAAAAAAAAAATTTTTTAATTTCCACATATTATATTATGGTAGAAACTACAAAGTATAGTTACATAGTACCATAATATAGGTACTGTTTTCGAAAATTCCATAGGTACTAGAAATATTTTTAGGTAATAGGTTATAATATTATGCTCAGTTATTAAAACATAAGACAATAGGTGACTTAATGAGACCAAAATTATGACTAGTATAGTTCTCAAATCTCAAATGATATTTTGAAACTAAATATTTGTTGGAAACGAAATCCATGCCTTTTTTCGTTTTAGCAAAAAGCTATAATAATTCATAAAATAAATAATAATTATACACATCGTGTCGACGATGTCAATTTGCGGTATAATACTTACTAGTATAATATGAAGTGCGTTTTGTGTGCATTTACAAAGGGTAAAGATATTATGCCAACTATATATAGCCATATAGGTGTCAAGAGGTATTATATAGAAACTTAAATATTTTTCATCACATTGAGCGCAGCTGAATTGTATAAACACCAAAATCTTAATTCAAAACTACCACCTGACTCAAAATCAGGTCTTATAGTCAAACAACTTTGGATTCTTCATCGTAGATTAATACATGATTAATCATTATGTGCTTTAAATTTAAATGTAACTTATTAACAAATAAATAATTGAAATTAACATAAAATTAAAAATTGACTTACATCTTCATAATCATTTGGTTGCAAAAACTCATCTAAGCTTTTAGTATATGTTTGTACACCGGTATTTGAAGTTGTCACTTGTCAACGATGAAGGTGACTCTTTATCTAATATTACGAAATCATTAGTAATAATTTGGTTTATGCCAATCTAAATAAGAAGAAAATAATAATCATAGCTAAGAAAAATAATAAGTTAAATTTAATAATATTATCAAAAAATATTTAGAGAGTAGAAATATCTAAATAAAAATCAGTAGTTACAGAATAAATTACAACTTTTTTTTAAAAAAAAAAACAATATTAAAAATATGTTGATGTTAAATAAAAAAGAAATTTTAACATTTCTATAACTAACTCAGTAAAAAACAAAAAAAACGTAATTACAATTTAAAAAAATATAGGTATCTTTTTAATTGATTCGTCATTGTCAGAGCCAAATTGTTTACATCTTTAATAAAAATCCATTGACATAAAGACTGCTATGTCTAATTTATTAATTGATTCTAGAGGTAGATCTCCTCCAGTTTGTTTTAAATTTTGTTTAGGTATATGACGACACATTTTTTTTGTCAACTATTTTCATATTATGTTGACTATGAATAATAATTATTAAACTCGAGTTTAAACGAGGTATATAATTGGTATAAAAATTAAACCAAGTTTTCTTAAACTTAGGTTAAATCTTTGTTTTTGAAAATGACTATGTATATCAATGCTAAATGCTAATGATATGGTTATAAAGTTAATTAAAATAATAACAATTTTTTTTTATTATACCTATATTTATTTATAGAAATTAAAGTATTATATTATAATATATTTTAGATTCTGAACGAAGCGATAAATGCATTGATTTATCAATGATGTGCGAGTTTTTTTGTATCTGACATCAACATTTAGAGCAGTAAAAATATTTTAATTTTCAATTTCAGGGTGGTCTCTGGTTGCAAATTGTATCTAGTTAGTACTTCAGGCGATCAAAATTAAAATATAAAAATAAAACAAGAATTTTACTTAAAACCAGTATCTGACAAAACCGATAGATATTGTTTTTTTTATTGTAATTCAAAAACAAAGAGCGGTAGATTAGGTTATTAATTTTCAATTAATATTTATATTATCATTACACATTATATTTATTATATATATTACAATTTTTAAGTTATTTATTAACATTGTCAGTTGAAATTTTCAATAAATGATAATAAAATATATTAACTGGGCCAAAATTGTTAAAAATATTCAAGTACAAATACAATTGTACTTGTATATTTTATATTATACATTTACATACGTATTTAAATTACAGTTTTTATTATTAGTGCAACTATTATTCAATTAAAATGTAATGTAAGTTTTATTTATATAAAAGGTCCACTGATTTAATTTTATTTAAAATATGTTTTATGACAATCAAGAATTTATAAACTTTAATAAAGCCAGCAGTATAGCTTTAGTATTGCGCCTTTCCATGGTTTTTCGGAGACAAATAAACTGCAGGTATCAACTGTCAGCAGAGATTGTCTACAAATGTAACTTTCAGACCATATCGACTTTAAGATCATATATTGAATTTATGCATAATAAAATAAATAAAATTGGACTCAAAACTAGTGTTTTGTTTTTACTACTTTGAGGTATTAAATTTTACTTTCATTTCCTCATACTTGTAAAATAATTTATTTTAAACATTTGAGATATATTTAATAAATAGTTCTTAAATGAATTTAGACTAATATTATCAAAATGTGGTAATATTTGTAGTTAGATTTGGTGATTTTCTAAAGAGTTTACTAGATCTAAGAAGACAATAATAAGTTACCTATGTATAAAATGTGTATAAAAATGTAGTCATAATAATAATTTATCATGATAAATTGAAGTTCAAATGTTTTATAATACATTGGATATTCAAATTTCAAACGCATAATAATGATTTATATTTTATTATCCGCCAATTTTTTTATTATTAAAAAAAAATCAGAAAATTTAGCTGTTACTAAATTATAATTTTCAAAATATTTAGATTTAAAGTGTTGTATAAATATATAAATTTAATTAAATTTTAATTTTAATAAAAAATTCAAAGTAGGCAAGTCATTTTTTTACATACATATGAAAATATTAAAAGTACACTTAATTATAATTAATTTGTTGTTAAAAATTTACAACATTTTCATTTTTTATAAATAAAGCATGACAATTTAATTTTAATACAAGATTCCTCATAAGTAGTTCATAGTCCATACTAATATTTAAAAAATACCAAAAATATATTTACTACAAGCATAATTTATTATACACATATATGTATTATATTTATTATTTATAGACATTTTAAATTCAAACTGTTAACGTAACATACTTTAAAAAAGAATAACGATTTTAATAATTTATTGTAATTCAAAAATATTGTTCGCGAGGACTTAAACTTTTACACATTACACATATTACTATATTTTACTATAAACAATAATATATTTAGATTAATTTTAAGCTTATTGCCTGTTTAATTTTATAAAACTAAAGAAGTTACAAATATAAAATTATAAAATAAAAGCAGTAATACATAACATAAACTGGTTTGGTCTCATAATGGGAATAATGGATCCTAGTGCATTATTAACTGTATAGAGTACCTAAGACTTTTTATTAAATAATATTAGTTAAATAAAAAGAGACGAAAAAAATGGAATACATTTCGAAAATTAAAAACCCGCATTCTAAAATGATAAGCTTACATTATAGAACTGGTAAGTCGACACGATAGATATGCAAGTGATATAATGACTATCAAACGAGATAGATAAAAATTATATTTTGGCGATCGTCTATCGTTTATTATTTATTGCGATCATATTATTATTATAGAATAGACCAGCGGTCCTCACTAGGATTTTAGAAAGGGCCAAACATAGTTTTTGAAAATTATTTGCAGGCCGCATACATTTTAATGATTATAATTAAAAATATAAAAAATATATATATACAGTAAAACCTCGATTATCCGTCCCCCGATAAACCGTCAGACCACACTTACACGGACTACTTGCGTGTTGTAGTAAAATCTTATTACCTTGTGTATGTTAGTATGTATGTAAATTGTAAATAATAAATAATAATAACAATAATGTACCAATAAGTATAGTACCTAATTATATCAATATGCATGTTAAAATTATTAAAAAAAATAATAATAATATGTATTATGTATGTATGTTTAAAAAAATGTTTGTTGCTCGCTTAACCGTCTTTTCGATTATCCGTCAAAGCTCCGGTCCCGAGATTGACGATTAATCGAGGTTCCACTATATTATAAATATTGTTAGGAAAGGGTATTGTAGTGCGGACAGTGCGGTGAATAGTAAAGGCCGCACTAAAACTGTTGAAGGGCCGCGTAGTGGAGATCATTGGAATAGACTATTTTTTAATCAATGATACTCACATTATTATTTGGTGAATCGGTATAATAATAATATTTATATTTATACATACATAGTACCTATACCTACATAGCATTATAATACATTTGTCATTTTTTGCGAAAATTAATCCTACCGTTAAGCTAATAGAGAAATAAATTTCTATTATAGTAATATAAATACATTATAAATATATATATTTATTTATAGGTTATAATCAAATAATAAATTTACTAATTAATATAAATTGACGAACAATCTCAGCTCAAAACTGTTGGTCGTATGAAATTATTTGTCATTGGATTTAAATTTTACTCAGCCGAGAGCCATTACACTGACTTAGAGAGCATATGCCCTATAATATAGGCTCTCTACACTGACCTATTCAATAATAAAGTACACTCTATATCTAATGTATAAACATTAAACATACAGCAGTGCAGTAAATCTTCTTAAAACATTTTTTGTTAATTTAAAATTTTCATTATGCGATAGCAAAACACGTTAGCCGTTTTTGCGGTTATTTCATATTTATGTAACAGAGTCATAGAGTTAAAATATTGATAAATTTAAAATATATTTTTTTGTTTTTTTTAATAAATAGAAAGCGATATAGTGTAGGTATACCAGGGGCCAAACAGTTGATCGCGATCGACCGGTCGATCGCGGACAATTTTAAAGTCGATCATGTTAGAATTTATTTTTAAGGCCACGAACCCTTTATGATTCTTAATAATTACAGTTATTCAATAATAAAAAAAAATTTCTATGGAAGTCGATCCTCAAAGATAAAGTATGTTTTTAATAGATCGTGACCAAAAAAAGTTTAGCTACCTCTGGTGTACACTGTAGTTCTGTACAGCAGGATGTCAGTGGTTGTTGCTTTCACATTATGTGGCAGCAGTAGTCAAAAGATTATAAATATACGATTTAAAAGTACATTTTTACAATATTAATTATTATTGTATAAAAACGAGCGTTCCTGATAAATTTTGTTATTCGATGAAAAAAAATTTTAATTGACAAAAAAATCATAAATAAAATACTAGCACACGAGTACCTAATACCTACTGAAGTATTTAAGTATCATTCAGGTAAAACCAATTATACCTCATTCTTAGTAAGTTTCGTTTAGAATTTTTGGTTACAAAAAATTCTCTATTTTTTGTATGTCCAGGTCGCTACTTGCATATTCGATGTTATATTTTAATAGTAGCCTGCAGGTGGTATTATATTATTCGTTTGGTGTACCTGTCGAATTACCGATGCGTATGTCACGCTGTTATGTCTGGAGTCACGCGATCTCGCCGCCACCGACGAAGTCTCTCCTATACCATTAAACCTCCCCTTCTATTCCAGAACTGCAGGTAAGCGATCGGGTCCCCGTACTGGATCGTGCCGCTGCCGTTGTTTGTATTAATTTACGAAACTTGTGTAAGTACAACGACGACAACGTCGTAATAATAACTATAATATAATAAAGCTAATAATAATAATATTACGGGTTAAGTCACAACGTTTAAAAGCGTCTCGTGGGCTGGTGGGCGCGTGTGCCCGGGCTATTAAATCGCCGCGGTGGGTGAATCACGGACGACCAAGTCGTTATTTTATGTCATCCTTCTAGATATCATAACATTATGATGTATATTATATAGATGTATATATTTTTGATCATGTTATTATTATTATATTGCAATGAGTCTTTAACTCGGCATGGTTAATTTGAATATATTATAATATATATTATTATAAATAAATATATTTTATTGCATTAAATGTTTATTTATTACAGTACACACGTGGCAAGGAACAATTGTATCCGTCAATATTTTTAAGTGCTAGGAGCAAAACATTTTTCATTAGAAACGTATATATGTATAGGTACATATTTTAATATTTTTACGTATTTAATTTTTAAATATAAAGTATAATTATATGATTTTTATTTTTTTCTGAAGAATATAGGTATTATTTATTATTCATATACTAAAAAACTATTAGAAAACAAATAACCTAATTTTAAATTTTCTTAACTCAAGTATAACCAAACTATACGTTTTTACTTTGATATGCTCCCCAAATAATCCTACCAGTTCTCACCTTTTGTTATCTTACCTAACCATAAGTCATAAGCATAACATACTAACATACCTAATATTGTCCTTAAGTGAAAAAATATATACACATAAATTATAAAATGAATATTAATTTATTGTTACTTGTTAAATAATACATACATTTTCATTAATATTATTGTAATACTATATACCATCATGTTTGCGTTTATTATATTCTTATCAATGATTGTATTGGTTTTACAATGATGAAATTTTTTTTGTTCTATGTTACTTTTTTCAATACTAATTGAATTATTTATTTTTAAAAATGATTTTTAATTTTTTTTTTTTTTTTTTAATAAATAGAAAGCGATATAGTGTAGGTATACCAGGGGCCAAACAGTTGATCGCGATCGACCGGTCGATCGCGGACAATTTTAAAGTCGATCATGTTAGAATTTATTTTTAAGGCCACGAACCCTTTATGATTCTTCATAATTACAGTTATTCAATAATAAAAAAAAATTTCTATGGAAGTCGATCCTCAAAGATAAAGTATGTTTTTAATAGATCGTGACCAAAAAAAGTTTAGCTACCTCTGGTGTACACTGTAGTTCTGTACAGCAGGATGTCAGTGGTTGTTGCTTTCACATTATGTGGCAGCAGTAGTCAAAAGATTATAAATATACTATTTAAAAGTACATTTTTACAATATTAATTATTATTGTATAAAAACGAGCGTTCCTGATAAATTTTGTTATTCGATGAAAAAAAATTTTAATTGACAAAAAAATCATAAATAAAATACTAGCACACGAGTACCTAATACCTACTGAAGTATTTAAGTATCATTCAGGTAAAACCAATTATACCTCATTCTTAGTAAGTTTCGTTTAGAATTTTTGGTTACAAAAAATTCTCTATTTTTTGTATGTCCAGGTCGCTACTTGCATATTCGATGTTATATTTTAATAGTAGCCTGCAGGTGGTATTATATTATTCGTTTGGTGTACCTGTCGAATTACCGATGCGTATGTCACGCTGTTATGTCTGGAGTCACGCGATCTCGCCGCCACCGACGAAGTCTCTCCTATACCATTAAACCTCCCCTTCTATTCCAGAACTGCAGGTAAGCGATCGGGTCCCCGTACTGGATCGTGCCGCTGCCGTTGTTTGTATTAATTTGCGAAACTTGTGTAAGTACAACGACGACAACGTCGTAATAATAACTATAATATAATAAAGCTAATAATAATAATATTACGGGTTAAGTCACAACGTTTAAAAGCGTCTCGCGGGCTGGTGGGCGCGTGTGCCCGGGCTATTAAATCGCCGCGGTGGGTGAATCACGGACGACCAAGTCGTTATTTTATGTCATCCTTCTAGATATCATAACATTATGATGTATATTATATAGATGTATATATTTTTGATCATGTTATTATTATTATATTGCAATGAGTCTTTAACTCGGCATGGTTAATTTGAATATATTATAATATATATTATTATAAATAAATATATTTTATTGCATTAAATGTTTATTTATTACAGTACACACGTGGCAAGGAACAATTGTATCCGTCAATATTTTTAAGTGCTAGGAGCAAAACATTTTTCATTAGAAACGTATATATGTATAGGTATCTACATATTTTAATATTTTTACGTATTTAATTTTTAAATATAAAGTATAATAATATGATTTTTATTTTTTTCTGAAGAATATAGGTATTATTTATTATTCATATACTAAAAAACTATTAGAAAACAAATAACCTAATTTTAAATTTTCTTAACTCAAGTATAACCAAACTATACGTTTTTACTTTGATATGGTCCCCAAATAATCCTACCAGTTCTCACCTTTTGTTATCTTACCTAACCATAAGTCATAAGCATAACATACTAACATACCTAATATTGTCCTTAAGTGAAAAAATATATACACATAAATTATAAAATGAATATTAATTTATTGTTACTTGTTAAATAATACATACATTTTCATTAATATTATTGTAATACTATATACCATCATGTTTGCGTTTATTATATTCTTATCAATGATTGTATTGGTTTTACAATGATGAAATTTTTTTTGTTCTATGTTACTTTTTTCAATACTAATTGAATTATTTATTTTTAAAAATGATTTTTATTTTTTTCTGAAGAATATAGGTATTATTTATTATTCATATACTAAAAAACTATTAGAAAACAAATAACCTAATTTTAAATTTTCTTAACTCAAGTATAACCAAACTATACGTTTTTACTTTGATATGCTCCCCAAATAATCCTACCAGTTCTCACCTTTTGTTATCTTACCTAACCATAAGTCATAAGCATAACATACTAACATACCTAATATTGTCCTTAAGTGAAAAAATATATACACATAAATTATAAAATGAATATTAATTTATTGTTACTTGTTAAATAATACATACATTTTCATTAATATTATTGTAATACTATATACCATCATGTTTGCGTTTATTATATTCTTATCAATGATTGTATTGGTTTTACAATGATGAAATTTTTTTTGTTCTATGTTACTTTTTTCAATACTAATTGAATTATTTATTTTTAAAAATGATTTTTAATTTTTTTTTTTTTTTGTGAAAATCTACCATTTTTTATTTTCAAATAGTTTTTTTTTTTATAATCCATTTTTAAAACCATTATAAACTATAATCACGAAGAGTTTTTTATTTTTATCACTTAACGTCACTTTCATTTTAACGTGTGTAATAAAAATTAATATTCGTATGACTAGGTTAGTTATGACTGGACTAACGACACGCACACATACCCAATATATTAGATATATTCTATTTATATTACTTAATTGATATTATAAAATTGTTATAATACGAGAACATTCCCAAACATCGTAAAACCTAATAAAGTATTATAATATTACTGATTTGTACACCTGAAAATCAATCTGGAAAATTATAAAATGTTAAGTAATTTTTATGAGAAACTAAATCATACACTTTATTTGACCGGGAATTAATTTTGTATATCCAATATATTATTAAATCCACTATTCCACACCTACAATTTAAAATAGTGGGTACCACTCTGCTGTAGGTACATTAAGTGCCATGTGGATCACTATCATATATTATAGGAGTGTTAAATTTTAATCCAATGATAGATATCATTGGATACGAAAAACGATTCTAAACGGAGATGATTTAAAATACATTTTTTTCTAGCTCAATAACTCATAATATACAAATAAAATAAAAAAGGTCATGGTGGAGTTCAAGCTTAAACGAAGAAGATAATAATGACGCAGAAATTTGGTCTATTTTTTGTAATTTTTGTAATTTTTTTATACTTCACACAGCATTGTAAATTTTAATATAGCACACAAACATTAAGGAGTTTAAAATTTTTATTTAATTAAATAAAAATGATTATAAAGATACAATTTTTAACTTATACATAAAGCTGTATTTACTTTTTCAAATAATTTAACCCATTAATGACGTGAAATGACATACACTTAATTATTAAAAATTATCGAATATGACCACGATAAATCCATAACTGATAAATGATTATTGTCACAGTTATCAAAAAAAAAAAAAAAAAAATACTCGTAAACAAAGCTTATCGAATATTATTATTTATTATTTAGCAGAATTCAAATTCAAATTCAAAAAATCACAAATCGTTATTTATTATGAATCAAAATAGTATATAATAATAGTAATAATTTATTCATGTACGGGCTAGAAGCCTAATAGTACAATACAATTTAAAGTAATAAATATGAACAATATGACATAATAATTAAAGTAAATACTATAATAGTAATTAGTAGGTAAAAACTATCATTAATTATTCGTTGTACCTACAGTTAATAATTTAGAAACTTATAATTTTTAATATAATGAAATTTTACTAACGAGTTTTTAAATTAGTGGTATTTTATATTAGGTAGCTTTTAACCTAAGTTATCATTTTCACAAACTATTTTCTTAGTTAAAATTTGGGAAGTTTCAAGAACTTAAAATGTACATTAACTTATTAATTAGTTAGGTACTCCTTTTGTTAAAGTAATAGTAATTTAACTTTAACTAGGTATTTGTGATACATAACTAACTTGCCCATGTTTGTCTGAATACTCTGAATACCCAGTAAAAATACAAAAAAACGTGCTGAATAAAGTGATGACTTATTAGCAAAAAAAAATTTCAAAATATACATTGGTAAATCAATGGAAAAATGCCAAAATTCTCTTCAACAAATCGACTAAAGCCATCAGAGCTACGATTGTGCTAATTTAATCAATGTTACAATTTTAAGTTGGAAATTAAAGCGGGCTTTAAGTTTACTATTAAAACATTTTAACTAAGTAGGTACTATCTACGTTTTTAGGCGAACGTAACTATGGTTCGGGCATAGATAATAGAAACTTTTTTTTGTAATAGACAATAGTATAACTAAACATTTATGCAACTAAAAAGATTTACACTGAAAGTCTGAAATGTCGAGAGATTCTGAGTGATTGAAACAGTAAGTGAACTAGGCAATTTCCAGCTATATAGTTTTAATGGTAAGTAAAAACTTAACTTTTAAATACATAATATAGGCATTATAATATAAATAAAAGTCAGAAGTATTAAATAGGAATTATTGCTGTCAATTATTAGTTATTATAATGTTAGGTTCATAAATATGTGTAATAATGTTAAATATATAGGTACCAGCTTTGTTTTTAAAAGTTCAATACTTCAATGCTTGTATTGAAGGGAAAGTTTGATTTTTAAGTGTTATGAGTTATACTACAATGCTATGGTACATGATAAAGTTAAAATTATTGCGATAATCTTATGAATAATAAACATAATAAATTATAATATATGAAATTATAATAAACTATTGTCAAATAGGTACCTAAACAGATTTTAAGTTTTTTTTCAATAAAACTAATTAATAGTTTAAATGTTTAAGTATGTAGCAGTAGTGTAATTTTCTAATAATTTAAGCCAGCCGCCAGGTATAGAATATGATTCCATTTAAAATATTATTTCAAGGTATTTTACTTTATCCATTTGGTTAATAATAGAACAATTTTAAGATTCTGTACTCATCTAACAATTATATTATATATAAATATATATTAATATTTAAATATTAATATAATTTATAATTGTATGATTAAGTACGTTTTTTTTTTTCATTTGTCATTTTAATATTGTTTAACTATATTGAATTTAGTATAAATATAAGTAATTATACTTTTTTTGAATTTAAGCTAAGTAAATAATTGTCATACCATGTTATAACAATATTTACACATTTATTGGAATTTTATTTTTTTCTGGAATATTTTTAAAGATGGTTTCATTAATTATTACTATTATTATTAATTATTAACAGTATCATCAGCGAAACTCATAATTTTCTCATGTATTTCAGGTATAATACTGAGTAAACAGTGCCGTAACTAGACTACTCGAGGCTTGTATGCAAACCAAAATCTAGAGGACCTGCGTGGCCATATTATAATCTCTTTTTGAGGCCCTCTGACATAGTATGAAGCCTGTGGCCTATGTGCGGTGCACACTCTGTACATCTGGTTTTTATGCCACTGTGAGTAAGCTTTTAAGTATTAACACTATTTATGTTAAATTTTATTTTCTACAGCCCTATAGCCCTATATAGTGTATTAGTTTCTCTGTAAATTTTAATTATTCTAACTGTCTGTATTCTATTTAATAAATTTGATTTAATATGTTTTTGTTCTATCCTGTAAGGTTTCTTTTCAAAATATTCTCAAATCTGTGTATTGTTGTCTAAATCATAATACAAATATTCAATAATATTAAATGCAGTTTATTTAAAATAAAAAAATGGTGGTAGTCTATAATACAATAACAGACCTAGACAAATTAGTAGTATATCTTAGTCTTTACATACCTATTAAATTGGTTTATCAAATAAAATTGTTCATTGGTGAATAATACTCTTATAAAAAAGTATATTTATTACTTGACATATACTAGTTCCAACTATTTCAAGTCTAATATATTAGTGTATGGACTTACATGATTGTTTTACCTCATTATCCAACATTATTTATTGGTCACGAGTGTATAGTGGTTGAGCAGGTCTTGCAAAAACTGAGAGGTATGTCAAAAGAATTTATATCTAAATTAAATAATATTCATGATAATTAAAAATATATATATATAAAAATTGTAATACTTAAATCATTGAAGTTAAAGTCATTGAATTTTCCATCTTTTAAATTTGATAAACACACAAATAAAATCAAAACTTTTGAAAACAAATTAATAGCTTAGGAAAAAATAATCAATTACATTCTCATCAAAATAATGATTTAAATATATTTTTTGATAAGGTTTAAAAATAAGTCAATATTATATTGGTCTATACTTATTTCTTAATAATGTTGAAGTACAAGGAATTCTTGTAACTAATAATGATACTTTAAAAATTTTATTTCCTATACATTTTAATAACAGTGAGTAACTATATTTAAAAAAATAATATATACGTCTATACTAAAATATTTAAAGATATTATATTATATACTAGCTGCCCGATCTTCCTCCAGAAGAAATTATTTTTTTATAATTCAATTTAAAAACATGAGACTATTTTTTGGCTATACAGATAATATAATATAATTTATATATATAAGAATCTAACTTGAATAGTTATTGTAGTTATTGTTATTACTAATTTCTAAAAATTATATATCCTACATTTAGAATTCAACCACTGGAGTGGTAAATTTTATTCTTTTTATTATAGGATAGAGATGAAATAGAAAAAAATATTCTAATATAATATAATTCTATTATAATTCTGACGATGCTATTGAACTATTTTACAATTTTTTTCCCAGAAATATACTAAATACTTTCTCGAATATCACCACATCGCCTGATATTTTGGGTGGGAGAGGGGGGTTGTATTTTTATGTTCCCATTTTTAACAAAAATATACTAATCATTAATACCGATAGAAACATTTCAATACGTTAATATATTTTATACTATATGTATCGATTGCTATAACAACCGGTTACCTTCGTCTCCAAAATCAAGTTAGATTCTTATATATATATTATTTTATATTTTGTACGATTTCAGGAAGAGCAAATTCTTTGCAGGAGATTTCAAAAGTATTGACAATATAGAAAGTCCTAACAGTAGACTAAAATATTGGATTTTCTTGAAGAATGAATACGAAAATCATGTAAAAAAAATCAAACAACTGAGATTATCTAACTTCTGTCAAAAAAATAGAATAAAAACAATGCATAGTTTAATAAGTCACTTGAAAGATGAGAAAAAACTAATTTCAGACAATTGTTTTACTGTTCTTAAGGTATATATTGATTGAATTTATTGTAAGCGATTTTCTGTCCCTGTCTATCACACAGGCAATACAGTAATATTTAGTTTTATTTTAATTCCAACATATCAATTGATTTAGTGATGCAAATTATTATTATGTTTACTTTTGAACAACTTTCTCACATTAGCATTAAGTACTAAAACAAATTTGCTATTTTCAAATCTTAAAAAAAATGGTTTGGTTATTTAAGAATTTAACCTAATATTTTTTTTTTAAGAAAGTAGTGAAAGATGGGCTCCTAGTCATATTAGGATATATATATATATATATCATATATTTTTTTCCCCTATATTGTTGAAAGTAGCACCCCAATAGGCCCAATATATTTTAAATTAAAGCTATTGACTTCCCAATTAATTTACATACTGTAAAAATTGATGTTGCTTACGTGATACTAGAAAACAGAAATCACCCCTTCCAATTCCTTAAATGTAATAAGTGTTAATTTTTAACCGAATTCTTCATACTCTATCTTATGATGCATGCTAACCATAGGCTCTCATTTAGTCTAGAACTTTGGAATACTACCATTATTTAACCCAAGGTGACCTGTATTTTGTATGTAATCAAAACTTGTAAATTTTTATGATTTAAATTAGAGTTGTATGTTAATTATGTCATCCTATGATGTTTTGTAATCAATTTTAAATGTTTTAAGTATAAATGTAACAAATTACATTTTTGTATTGTATTGTTTCTGTAGTGTTTCATTTCTATTGTGATGCATGTTTGTTGGTACGCTTTTTTTTGTGTGTTTATGCATAGACATAGACAAATTATATATTTTATATATTATACACTTATATGTTTATGATTTAATGGCTTCAATAATCGTTAAAACTATCAATATTTCAGGAATTCTTACCAAGTTTTGAAAGTGAGATTATATTTAAACAATTACATAAAACAGCAGCTAAGATAATAACTCTTGAAATTCGGAAATTTGCTCTTACAATTTGCATTTTTATTCACCAGCAGCATACAACTATGTATGAGATGCTTTTAACAAAAATCTCCCCCATCCGAGCACCATAAGAAATTGACATTCTTCAATAGATGGTGCCCCTGGATTTACATCTGAATCGTTAAATGCTGTGAAAATTAAATGTAAAGAAATAGAAACAAAAAATAAAAGTTAATTAGTGGTTTACTTATGGATAAAGTTTACATAAATGATCAAATACACGATAATGGCAACAGGGGTTTATAAATTATGGAGCAGGTAAACTAGATCCCGATGGATTACCACGAGCCTAGTAGCATTTAATTTAGTCTTTATGCTAGTGGCTTTGAATTCCTGTTGGAAAGTTCCAGCTGCCTATTTTTTAGTAAACGATTTAAATTCTCAGAAAAAAAGCTAATTTGGTGAAGTATTTTCATTTGTACACGATACTAATGTTAGTGTAAAAACACTAACATTTGATGGAACTGCTGCTAATTTATTTATGGCAACAAACTTAGGGGCTCAACTTTCATTTCCTAACCCCAAATTATATTTTGAACATCCTGAAACTAAACAAAAAGAACATTTATTTTTGGATCTGACACATATGTTAAAACTTTGTCAAAACATATTAGATGACTGGAAGATATTGTAAGATAAAAATTCAATTAAATGGGATTATTTTATAAAGTTAGTTGACTTACAAGATAAAGTAGGTATTCATGCTGGATCAAAAATTCGTAACCGGCATATTAACTTTCATAAGGTAAAAATGAAGGTTAAGCTTACAGCAAAAGTGTGGCTGATGCATTTGAATATTGCTGTAATAGTTTAAAAATTGATGATTTTAAAAACGTTGAACATAAAGCAAAATTTTTCAGGTATATTAATAAATATTTGATGTCTTGAATACAAGAAATTTTAATAAAAAGTGAATTTAAAAAACCATTGTTTCCAAACAGAAAAATTTATATTAAAATGTTCATTAAACAGTCAATTGAATACATAAAAAAAATTAAAGTACCTGTACAGAATTCTCCAAATATGTTTGAATCAGTAATTACATTTAAAAGGAATACTGGGTTTATGGGTTTGATAAGATTATTTGCTTAACCAGTATTGAACATCTCTTTGATGATGTTATTAAAACTGGAATACTCGACTTTTTCCTTAAGTATAAAATATCCCAAGATCATCTGGAGATGTTCTTTTCTGCAATTAGAGTAAAAGGTGGGTTTAATAATAATCCTACTGCATCACAATTCGAAGCAGCGTACAAACACCTTATTGTACATAATGAAATTAAAACATCAAATGGTGCGAATTGTGAACTATAAGATTTGACTCCTATAGTTGTTACATCATCAACACATATAACAAATACTAGCTATTTAGATCTCTTGTATAAAGTAGAATAAGAGTTAGAAAAAAATCAAATCACAGATGATTTGATTTTCTTAAGTCCAAATGAAATACAATACATAGATGATGTAGTTGAATATATTGTTGGTTTTGTGGTAAGAAAAATTTCAAATAAAATGTCTTGTTTAAATTGTATAACTGCAATTACCAAAAAAAAAAAATGATGACAATGCATTTTCATTGATACAAGCAAAGAGTAGAGGTGGATTAATAAAACCGTCAAGTGATGTAGTAGTTTTATGCAAAACAGTTGAACATATTTTTAAATCATATCAACATAAATTATCAAGCATTCCAAACAACCCAATTAATTATCTAATTACAAAAACAATATCAAAAATACAAATTTATCATTTTAACTGTATATCTGATCACATATTAAATCAATCACCACTTAATAATTACCTGCTCCAAATAATTCATCTAACCTTAAAGATGTATTTTACAGTTCAACTGCTTCATTCAAACAAAACCACAAGTGAACCAAAACAACAAATAAGATCCTTTTTTAACAAAAACTGTTCATTTTAAAAATCAGTAGTTTATTTTTATACTATTTTAGTATTTTTATTACTCTACCTATATTCATATAATAAATATGTTTTATGTAAAAACAATAAATATTTACTACTTAATGTGTAATTTATAACATTCACTATAACCTATTTCACTATAATTAATAAAAATTAAAATTAAAAAAGTAAAAACATAATATTGAGCATTGTATAATTGTTTATTTGTTTGTATCAAATATCAATGATGATTATCAGTAATACTACAATCTATAAACATTACACTAATTTCATGGCATAAATTAAATATAATATTATTTCTTTCTTGATTGCCCCCAACTGTATCCATCTCACCCACACAACTTATATTTCAGATTCTCGTAGATGGGGGGTGAGGAAAGCGCAGTCCATTAATTTATATGCCTATGGCCGTTACCGGGTCTTGTATTTTCCCAGTGGTGTCATTATTTCCAAAAATTTTTTTTTTAATAAAGGATTCACATTATATAATAATATTTATTAACATTGATTGTAAATGTATACAAATATACAATATATAATGTGTATAGATACACATTTCAACATACAAATTATCAATATCAATAATTAGATAATCTCATCATATTTTTACTTTTTAAATAGTTAAGAAAGACAAGTTAGAAGAATACTTGAGAGTTTAAACAATTATAACTCGATTTAATCTAATGGTCCAAACTATTTCATAAAATTTAATGTTTTAACTGTTCTCAGATTCCACTATTTAAATAGTATTATCTTAACAAGTTAACTGCATACTGACACCAATTGGCATCATCAAGATCATTCAGCAACACATTTGATGCCATTTGGAGTCCAATATATATTCAAAGTAAAAATTCATAAAAAATACTCTTATTAAGTATTTAATAATTATATGATGTTAATAATACCTATTACTAACTATATTATAAAGTAAGACAACTAAGTGTATGATTAAATTAAAATGTTAAGAGATTAATGCAATGTTTATGAACAGTTTGCAATTGTATAAAAAAGTATAAAATACTTAATAATGATGAATTTACAATTGCTTGATTATTTTTTATTACTCAGTGTGGAATTCATTTAAAATATGTAATAATTTACTTCTAATTCAACACCAGCTGGTACTACTATTGACCTGAAAGACAAAGTATGAGGGGATATAGGTGTCACCATAATGGCTGGAACACTTGGGTGAACAATTGATGCACCCGCTGCACTGCATATGCTGTACTTCCAGTCGGTGTTCAGACAATCAAACATAATAATAAAAATTAAGTTTTATTTAATAAACTACAAAAGTTTGAGTTAAATAATAATTTAAATATTTGAACACTTAGAATACAGTAGACAAATTTTGATATTTTGATGTTTTTTTTTGACAATTGTAACTCACAAATAATTTAATAGTTATCATTGTATATCAATGTGAATTTTGATAAAACTGAATACTTTAATAATATAATTAATTTAATAAAAATGTATTCATTACCATCTTCTTGAACAGATGTTATGTACTTTCCATCGAAAAATAAATATATATGAATGACTTAACCAATAAAAATTGAAATTGGAAAATTGCCCTTATTAGAAAATGTATTGTATTTGAATTAAAATAAATTTTTGCAATCATTTAAAATAATAATCAATTTTTTTTTGCACTGCTAATGAACTTTCTTTGTTGCCAAATCCTTTATTCTTTTTAATAATAAAAATTTGGTTGAATTACTTTTTGGCTTTTGTTCATCGACTACATTTCTGTCACTAATGCTGTTATAATGTTTTATCAGGCTTAGGACCACTATACATACATTTCTACAATACAAATCAAAGGATTTATAAACCATATAAAATTGAAATTGAAAAATTGCAAAATTGTACATTTTTCGTGAAGCTGTATAAGTAATTATTTCATAACCAATGTCGCCTATAATATGTAATCTCTGAACAGACTTTTTTTAAAATCATAATTTAATAGAAAAATATAATATGTGATACCTGACTTGATAATTCACATGATAGAACTTAGAATATTCAGTGTTATAATTCAAATAAAATAAAATAATAAAAGATAAAAAATAAAGAATCTCAACTACCTTTGGTAATATAAAACCTTTAAAAAAATAGTACACAAATAAACTAGCAATATTTTTGTACACCATTAAATTGTAGACAAACTTAAATACTTTTAACACATTAATATAATATACAGTAGTACCAGGGAAGGTTAGGTAGGCAGTGATTGTTAAAATAATTTGTATTATATAGTAGTTTTTTTAAATTGTTCTTAAAATTATTAACTTTTTTTTTTGATAAAAGATTCATCTTGTAATCCTTCAATATTAAAGAACGTGCTTTATAACCGTATTTTAATGAGTTGTATTTTTCAAAGATTAATCTTTAAATTTAAATTTTTTACTAATAGAAGGGCTAAAAATTAAAAATTTACCAAAGGACTTAAAACATCTATGAACGGGTTAAGTAATAATCTCCTTAGCTCCTTTGTTTTGCCAAAAATAGGCAGGTATTTATTTAAATGAATACTAAATAGTTATAGATGAGTTAAAAATAATAAAGCTGAGCCAGTGCATTAGAAAAAAAGTACACATGAATACTATAATCACTTATCTTTTCATAAAATATAAAAATAAAATGATGTTATTTAATATTTTATAAGACTGTATGTGAAACCGGAGAAAAAGTAAACATAAACATGACTGGAATAAAATCAAAAAGGATTATATCAATAGTCATGAATTTGAAAGTATAGTTCATAGCGAAGATCATTCTTCAGAATTCATTTTTTTGTATAAATTCAGAAAAAAGCTCTAACTTAGAGGAAAATACATTAACATGCAAGTTTTGTTGTAAGACATTTACTGATAAATTCAGTATAAGAAGACATATGAAAATATGTAGTAGAAAACCCACATTTACATATGATATGTGTAAACAATCATTTCATTAAAAACTACTGTCGATAACTCTTATATTAAATTATACAAAAGACAAATCTAAGAAATATGATATTCGTAATAAAATGTTTAATAGAAACGGATATTTAAAAATTCATATGAGGATATATACTGGAGAATCCCTTTTTACTTGTGATATCTGTAATCAATCATTTCATTATAAAGCACTATTTTTAACAAGTCAATAGTCACATTGACATTTTTTCATGGGCCCCAACACGAACATGTTCAGTGGGGCCCAATATCTTCTTGAAGAATACATAAAAATAAATATTACATACAATAAAGTAGAAAACTCTTACAAGTGTAAAGCACGTTTAAAAAAATTTGCTAGTAGCTCAAATGTCAAAATTCATATGAGAATTTATAGGTGAAGGGACATATAAATAAGATATATGTAATAAAGAATTTCTTCATCAAAGACATTTTGATATTCACATGATCAAGCATACTGGGTTGAAACCTCATAAATGTGTTATTTGTAAAAAAGCATTTAATTTAAAATTAAGATTGATAAACCACATGAGAATTCATAGTAGTGAATAAAACAATAAGAAAATAACTACATATTAGAAAATGTACATATTTCATGAAGTTGTATTAGTAATTATCTCATAACCAATATCGCCTATAATATGTATTCTCTGAACAGACTTTTTTTAAAATCATAATTTAATAGAAAAATATAATATGTGATACCTGACTTGATAATTCACATGATAGAACTTAGAATATTCAGTGTTATAATTCAAATAAAATAAAATAATAAAAGATAAAAAATAAAGAATCTCAACTACCTTTGGTAATATAAAACCTTTAAAAAAATAGTACACAAATAAACTAGCAATATTTTTGTACACCAATAAATTGTAGACAAACTTAAATACTTTTAACACATTAATATAATATACAGTAATACCAGGGAAGCGTAGAAAAACGTTCCATTACAATATTATTGTCTATGTCATAATATATTGTCTGGTCACATAAATCTAGAATTTAATAGGATAGGATGCATGTAAACTGTAAATTAGAAACATTAAAGACATAATATTATTATTTATTACCATGCACATCTTAAATGTTGAACTGAAGAAAACATTTTGTATAATATCTATTCTTATTGTTAAAATGTTGCTTATATTTTCGACATAAAAATGAATATATTGAGGGAATGATAAGGGTATAAATTTAAATTTTAAAGTTTTGAGAATGAAGGCTAGATATTAGATATATCTGTAGTCTTCGTTGTTATTTTTTGTGTATGATCTTACTGTACTTAATAAAGACTGTCATTGTTTGATGACCGCGGCTTCTTTATTTTGTCAAAGTTTTTGATGACTAGTTCATGCATTGTAGAATAAGAATTACGGGCTTCGTGCATGGCAAGAGACATAATGAAGTATTGTTTTTCATCCAATTCTGCAACAGCATACTGATAGTCTTCAATGAATGGGTATTTGCAAACCTGAAAAAAGTGATTTAAATTATTAAAAATCTCGTTTATTTGTTTACAACATAAAATTTAAAATGTGTTATTTTATATTTATAGATGTGTTTTATACATAAAACCAAATTTTACATTGAATATTTGAAATTTGAAAAGTAACTTGTTAGTATTTAAAAATAGTAAAATAATTATATCTTAAATGTATAAATTAAACTTTAAATTCATATCAAAAAGTTATTTTTCTAAAATGCAATATTTTATTTATGACAATAATAGTTATTCTATGATCATCGCTAAATTTACTACACAATATTGCGTTGAAAATTGTTTTTATTTGCTTCAGAATTTTTTATATCAAAATAAATAGAATTGAGTTTATAATCTCAATACATGTATTTTTATATCATAAATATGTATATATATATATATTGAATTTGACAGTTTTGCAGGTTGTTTGTACTAGTGATTTTATCTCAGAACGATTATTGTATTGGTGTATCATCCGATAAAGTAGCAAGAGTAGTGTTGTTGAACCAAGATAGATCTGTTGTATAGACATAGAAAAGTCGGGAACAGAATACTGGTTTGTAAATTACATAGAATAAACCCAATTAACTAATCAGCAATCTAGTAATTTTCAAAAACCTAGCAATACATTAAACATAATTTTAACTATTAAAAATAGTACAAACCTTGGAAATAAGTGATGCACGAGCTGAATAGTAGAGCGTTATTTCCAAAAGAGATTTGGTAGTTTTTATTTCAACCTCGTTTATAGCAGAAATAGTTTCTTCTTGCACAGATACTCCAAAATTATTTCCATCTTCAATTTTCGGTATTAATAAGGATACCCACATTATCAACTAAAAATACAAAAACAAATGAATGTGATAATTGTGTAAATATTATAAATATTTTACGAACAGCTTTGGCATCTTCGGCTAATTGTGCGAGATTGGGTTTAACAATTTCAATAACTTCAACAATTTTCTTATTAGACGGTATGAGTGTTTGTCCCGAAATTGTATCTGAACTAAAATCAAAAAATTGTTTAAATATTTAATAATTTTAAACCAAAGCATAATAATATTCAATACAATTACTTTTTAATAAATTCACAGTTCATGTCATTTGAAGCAATTTTGAACTCAGGCATTTTGAGTAACTCGTTTAAATGTATAATTCGTTCAGGAAATTTTTGAACTAAACGATTCTCTGTCTACAATTTAAATATAAAATAAGTATTAGAAACTTTAACACCATATATTCTTAAAATTATACAAGATCTTTATAATTTCATTTTATATGTTAAAAGTATTACATTAAATTTGGTCTCGATAATTAAAATATGAAATACAAATGTATAATATACACTATACAGATATTGAAAAAATGTTCAACAGTTATAAATATATAACTTATAAAGCTACAACTAAAAGATAATCACTATTGAAGCATTATTTTTACAATTCTTTTTTTTTTATCAATAACTATAATATGATATCAAATCATGTTTATCATAAGAATATTTGATAATTTAAAAATTGATAATAGGATTTATTCTAGTTGAGTAAAGTGTACAAAAATTGTTACTTTTGGAAACATGAAAATATACTAGATTATACAATACATGTTAAAACAAAAATGGTAGAGATCTGCAGACACAAATTTAATCTTACAAGTAAAAATAGTTTCAATACATACGTCAGCCTGCAATGTTTCATGTAATTCTTTTGCCTGAAAAACATAAATAATTAATAAAATATAAATAATAAGTAGAGAATTGTATGTAGAAAGTAAATAACATGATGATAATCTTAATGAAATTAATTTGTGAAAAAGTTTTATTACAAGATTTAATTGATGTTTGACCATGTTAATGATGACTGCAGAGCACAGATTTATATGAAGTAAAAACCATTGAATATGTACTAAAAAATCTAAAATACACATAAATATATGCACTAAAATGTTAAAATATATAAGTCAAATAAAAAAAAATATTTTTTAAACAATAGTGAAATAATATCGATGGTTAATAGTGGTCGTAATCAATATTTTTTTATCTTGGTATAAATATTTTATTTCCGCAATTATTGATCGAAGATCATATTTGGGAAAACCATTTATATCTTTAACCATACCGATTAATTTATTTTAATATTAATTGAAGCTATGAAAAAATAATATTTTTTTCTCATATTATACCTAATAATTGTATATATTTAAAAAATGTATTATAAAAATATGCACTAAAAAAGTTTCATTTTCAAACCGCTATGCCATGAAACAAGTATTATGCTCACTTAGCATAATATTATCATATGATTAACCAGAATAAATATGCAAATGCATACAAATCCATGCTGTAACGATGAGTTTAATATACAGTACACTAAAAATCTGAAACGCGAGTAAAATGATCTCTAAAAATTTTCGATTTTTAGTTATTCCATCAATCATATTGTATTGATTATTTTCAACTGATTATGCAGAAAAAATATATATTAATTAATTCACCTGTTTTACAGCTTCAGTTTGGGCCATTTTCTGTGAGTGAACAATTTGGTAATTGAAAGTTGTAAGTATTCTGATGGAATCGATTGGAATATTATAGTATTTAAAAACGTAAATTTTAATCAAGTAGCTAAAGTGTAAGGCGGCTCTCTTACGTTATAATATTAACTGTTATAAAACAAACTAGCAGCACAGTCAACTCACTGTAAATCTGTATCCTAGGTCAAAGACAAACACTTAAAGCAATTATCGTAAGAACTAAGCAGTAAGAAGTGTTGTGTGTAGGTAATAGTCGGGCATCGTACAGAGGACCCTGCGATAACAGCCAGATTTCTTATCATGGATTTCTCATGGAGTAAACGTATAAATCGTGGCCGAACGAAAAAATAAGTATAGCAATTATGAAATATTAATACTCAGATAAAATATTTATTTTATTTATTTAATTATTTATAAAAAGGGTTTTGTACCCAATGACCATCTTCAGCCGGTGTTGCATCATGATTGCTAAACGAGAGAGGTTAATGTTTTGAATGTCTGAAGGAGTGCAGCGTGCTAGTAGCAAAACTATCCCCTAAATCTATTTCAAAAATTATTTTAACCCAGGTGGGAAATTTATTTACTCAAAGAATCGTAGTGAGACTTTACAATTCTGAATGCTTTTTTAATTAATTTGTAACTTTTGTATTTTGAAGTTAGTATTCGAACTTTTAATTTTTGTTATCACCTATTATTGCTTTCACGGAATCCAACTATATATATATATATACTAGCTGACCCCGTGCACTTCGTTGCCCGTTAAAAATGCAAATTCTATATAATATGATTCGAATTTTGATTAATTTGTTATTTACTATTCGGTTTAACGGTGTTCAAAACTTAGACATTTTCATTGACTGTTTTGATTCTCAAAAATCTTGTGAAAACACCACTTTAATATGCGAATTTTGTAAAATGCTTTCTTATTACACACTAAATTTGTGATACGATTTTACGAATGTACCGTGTAAATTGTAAGCATCGATCTATCATTGTTCAGGCTCTACGTTTATCAGTCAGTGAGTTACTCAAGTCATAATATTATAGTCATTCTGCTTACCGTTGCCGTGAGACTCTCTTATGATTATGCGAGCAGTATATTATCATGTAGGCAATCCACACGTGGTGGATTGCGGACCCCGCGAGATGTGTACGTAAGCTTATAATTTCTAACACTTAAGTTTCAAAGTTATATCATTTTTTTATTTTACTACAGTGGGTAAAATACAATAATGTGCCATCTCGTGGTTTTTATATTGTTGCCTGTTGGTAAAACAATAAAACTTGGTATAACTTATTATGTTAGTTTATTGCTGTGAATTTGAAATTTACTGTAGACATTGGCTTATTTTGCGAATTCTTATTTTTGTTGTTATGGTTTTAACAAAATATAACAACAGGTCTATAATTATTATATTCAATTATAATCAATAGTGACCTTAATATAGTTTATTTTCTTGCTGGACTGCAGTGACAGTTGTTGTTGTTTTTTTACATCTAAAATTGTACTACATAAGCACCTTCTCTTACGACCAATAGGAGCGAATCATCAGTGAAAAATGTTACAAAAATGGGGAAAATAAATAATAATAACAAAAAAATTGTTACCATGATTACCGAAAATAAAATAGTAATAATAATAGTAATAGTAGTCATCGGTATTTTTTATTTTTCATTGTATTTTTTTTTAATTTTCCGTGCAATTTTCTTAACTTTTTCTTACATAAGAACCTTCTCCTGGAAATTACGACCAAAAAAAATAAGAATGAGCGAAATCGATCCAGCCGTTCTCAATTGATGAAATGTTATACATTTTTGTCTCTATTTTTATATATATAGAAGATAGAAGATATATAGATTATTGTGAACTAAAAAAAAATTCACTCAAAAAATTTCAAATTTTCAAACTAAAATAACTATAGAAACCATAGATTATATTGATTGTACATCGAGCTGATGTTTAGATGTCTACGTCTACCATAGAGTAAATAAAGACAATGGTATCGAGTTCAAATCCCAGACATCAATGAATAGATTTTGCACTTTTTCTACTTATTCGGTTGACTTATTTAAAATTTTCTTTCGTACAAACCTTCTCCAGACAATAACAAATACTACTAAAAAATAATTAGCGAAATCGGTTCAGCTGTTCTCAATCGATGAATTTTTATACATTTTTGTCTCCATTTTTATATATAAAGATTTTTAATTTCTTTTTTTACTATGACAACGATTTAAGTTTGTATGTCTATTTGCATACATTTTTAAAAACATTTTAAATAAATGATTTATTTTATTTAAATGGTTGCCATCGACTACCAAAAATAATTTAGTTGACTATTTGCTGGATAGATGGCGCTTCTGTAATTTCATCACCACCTCGTCATATTTCTCTAACCCGATAACTTTCTCAAATTTTTCGTCCCTAAGAACCTTCTCCTGGCAATTACGACCCTAACAAAAAAAGAATGAGCGAAATCGGTCCAGGCGTTGTTGAGTTATAGCGTCAGGGAGGAAAACCGGACTTATTTTTATATAATAGATATACCAGTACATGACCTTAGAACTGTAAGGTGGGCGATGACGATGTTTGCAAATTGGGTATCTCTGATTTGGGGACTCGTTAGTTTGGTAGCCTTGGTTTGATTGCGTAAAAGCTTATGAATCAAAGTTTAAATGCCTAGTAGTAGTAGTCGACCATCAAGCAGTGTAAATCGATGTGCGACATTGCAATCTACCAAATCATTCCTAACCTACAGCCAATTGTCTCACATAGTAACATGTTTGAGTGCTAAGTAGTTAGCATAAATTAATTAATTTAAAAGCAACTAAACCTTCTAGGAAGGCAATTTAACTACGTCCGAGCCCGCACAACGTTGGACTTGGACGCATAAGTGAAATTTCATATGACGTATCGAATATAAAATATAATAACGTCACTATATATACGGAATAAAATTAAAACACTTATTAATATTAATCTGAATGATTAAATGCATAAATCAATTGTACTCGCCGGTTTCAAGATCTACCAATAAAAGTTAAAAATTGTAGGATGTCTAGTTTATTGAAATAACATAGATGTGCAAAAGATACTACTGTAGTAGTGTAGTGTGTATGAAATGTACTGGATGGGAGGATATAAGAGGCTTGAACTAAATGTTTTTTGATAGTGTCGACAATTATTTCTTTACATTTTGTTATCCTGATTAGGTAGGTATGTTCATAATACTATTTTATTATAAACAATAATCATATACATGAGGAAATAAAAAGAAATACAAACTGACAACTGTAATTAATGAGTACCTAGTCCAAAAGACATTTGTTATTGCGTTCGGAATGTGTTGTGTACAACACTGAGACCGTTACCACGGTTATTGCTTGAGTTGGTTGTGAGAAAGGAAGGTACGTTATGTGTATTAAAACACTTGATGTTGTAACTATAATTTTAACCAATTTATTTAGCTAGACAGGTTAGATTAGATATTTATAAACTATAAAGGTAATATAGGTAAATAAAAAAAAAATCTAATGAGATATCTTTTTTGATTATTTTTTTATTAGGCCTATTAAATAATTACAAACATTAGTTAAAACATTATTCATGTAATAAGTATCAATAAAAATATAAAATAATATACAATTAAAAACTATTAATAATAAATATATAATGAGAGTGTTTATTGATTCAGTACAGTTGAGATCAATTTGGAGTGTATACCTATTATTATTTTTTTCATTATAAAATCATTAAGTTCTTTTATAATGCTTTATTTATCTATCTTAATAAAATAAAATAAAATAATACTATCAATTCTTTAACAGTTAATTTTTAAATTATAATTAAAACATTTTGGATAATGAATAAAATAATAAAAATGATCTCGTGTTTATTGATATACTTTTAAAACTTACTTAAATAAATTAATCTGGTAATGGTTATAATGATTTATTTAAATATATTAGATGATAAAAATAAAACTAATAACATGAGGTCAGTATTTAATAATAATATAATAAACAATTCTATGCCAACCATTAATTTATCAAAGTATTAACAATTCTTTTAACACATTTTTAGCAAATGAAAGAAGTATTGTATTCAAAGAACCAACCAACTTCTTAAAAATTATATATTTTTTATTGTCTTGTTCTAGTAGTTTTTGACCTTTGGTTAAATTTGGGACTTACTGATTTAAATCATATAAATTTTGATAGGCTTATATGGAGAAAAATGTTAAAATGTTAATTGATTTAATTAATCACGGTAGTAGTAATGGAAATTTTAATTAAAGTACTATTGTATATTGGCCTGGAAACTGATTTTGGAAGAAAGTTTGATATTATTTTACACATTGTGTTGTTGTTATATCTTTTAATGTATTATTACTAATTTTAAAATCTGTACATGAATCATATAAACGAGTTGGACGAACCATTAAATTAAGAATTTATCTAACTTAATTTTACCTGAAACTTACAAAATTTAATTCAAATTAAATAACTTATAATCCAAATATAAAAATTAATTCATATTGTCTAATTTGTTGATTAATTAATTTTTAAGTTATTATCAAAAAAGAAATAGCATAATTTAACAGGATAGGTGATATTTATATATTTACATTTTTTTAAAGATGTTTGTTTAGAAATAAATAAAATGAAATCTAAATATAATAAATTTAATTGAGTTTTATTTTGACATTTTTTTAAATTATCATTGAATTATTATTTTGAAATAATTTGAATAGACATATCATAATTTTAATTTTATAATCTGTATATAAAGTACTTGAATAATAAAGAGTATCAAATTCAAATAAGTGTAGTAATTTATGTACCTAACATACCTATTTAAAAGTACAATATTAACCAGTTTATGATGATAAAAAAATGTATAAAATTAACAAGTAATATATAAAAGAACTTATCTAAAAGTAATATGTAGATATTGAAGAAGTATTATATAACTTTATTGAGAATTCTAGCAATGTATAATATAGTCCAGGATATTACACAGTATGTTTGGATCTTGTACAAAGATTGACGCTTAACTGAATTTTGGTTTTTAGTGTATATACTTATGTGTTGAATGAACCTATCTACATTATATAATATATTATAATTTTATTTGATGACCAAAATTACCAACTAATTCACCTACTAATAAAATAATCTCCAAATAATATTTATTTATTGTTTTTTTCATAATAATAATAATAATAATTATATTAATAGTAATAATTTATAACAGAATCGACCGATAATTTTAACATGAATATTTTTTTAACAATTGACCTATATTCAAAGAAAGATCAATCAGTCAGTCTTGATCAACTGGTTGAAGACCACTGGTGTAAATAGTAGATATATTATAAAATTCAATATTACTATTTAAAATAGATACTACATCAAGAAGTCATAACCATTTTCGATCACTTTTATCAATTAAAATATCAGGATTAATTAAGTTTCTTGATGAAAAGCAATATAATTGAATTCATTACTTTTGTAGATTTACATTTAGGTCCAATTATCTTAAAACATTATACAGTGATGAATGTTATTTCCATTTTATTAGTCTACAGTGTCTACACATGAGAATTAGAATTCTATATACTATTAGGATACCTTATATTAATACCCTAAAATTAGATGTAGATAGTTATTAGTGACTTATAAGAAACATTTTGTTATGGTACATGTTAAGTCAAATATATATTTTTTATATTATAGCGTATCCTATTTTACACTGCTATTATGTTTTATAAGCTACAACGATGAACTTAAATATTATTTATTTAAAAAAATAGTTAACGGAAGCTCATATTAATTTTTGTATAAAAAAAACATTTACTTGGCCAAGAAATAAAAACAATTAAAACCATAGCAATTTTACTGATGAATTGACTACATAGTATGTCTTACTGAAATCAACATAACAATAAACTAATTAATAACTTAAAAGTGGTACTGGTTTTTTGTTATATAAGTAAAACATTATGAAATTTTCTAAATTTTCATTGTAGATTCACTCTTTAAAGACAAAATACACCTGCTTAATATTATGTACGTGTTATATAATACTATTTATCATATTTAAAAATACAATATTAGCTATTTATTCTTTAAAATAAAAATAAAAATAATGATAATACTATAAATAAATGTAACAATAACATTTATTGTAAATTTATCAATATTTCAAAATAAATAAATATAATAAAATGTGTGTGCTCTCTTCATCTTACTAACATTCACCATCTTACCTTTTATGCTGTTTGCTTTAATGATTATTCAATAACAATAAGTAGGAAAACATATTCAATTTATAAAAAAGAAATATTTATTGAAAGCAATATAAATAAAATATGTACAATACTATTAATGCTTTATGGGTCGTTGATGATCACTTGGCACACTGATTAAACCAATTTCCTCAAAAAATGTCCAAGCTGTAAAATTTATGTGGTTTATGGTAATAAATAATCACTCACAATTTATAAAATATTAAGCACTATATTACTGTGATATGTATGTACAAGAATGAAATATAACAAACAAATACCAATTACGCGTACAATATTACTGCGAACTGAACAACACGGTAAGTCGCGATACGTAGTCACTGACGGAATGAAAATTGAGCATCTGATCAGCTGGTATTTATAGGCTCCGCTTTGTTCTAGAACATCCCCGAGTATACTCTAGCGAGACCATCGTGGAATATTCTAGAACATGGGTTTTTCCTATTGTACGCTGTCGACATCGTAAATAATTTGGGCGGCTCGTTGTGTATTGTTCACGTCGCCACATCACCCCCCTACCAGTGATGGAGTCAGCAGGAACTTATTTGAAGACGTTCGGGGAAATGGACTCTTCTACCGGAACGCGTTTTCCTGTCTTTTGTTTCTGGTGTCGGTTCTTCTGTTTTTGGTTCCTTATTTGCGATAGATTCGGGTGTGGCATGTTTCATGTTTCTGGAGCTAACCTCCTCGTGTATGTCATCAGCAATTATGTAGGCTGGTTTCAGTCTATCAATAGTCACTGTTATCTTTTTCCCTTTCACGTCAATGCAGAAGGTTTTCCGATTGCGACTTACAACTGGGTATGGGCCGTCGTACGGCATTTGTAGACAGTTTTTCGGTCCATCATGACGAATAAACACTTGTTTGGAGGTGGCGAGGTCCTTAAATATGAAATTTTTCTTTTCTCCGTGGCAGGTTCCATTTACCGGTTGTATCTGGCGAATCTGGTGTCGAAGATCCTTGATGAACTCTGCTGCGTTCTCAAACTTAGCGTCATCTGATCTTGTTGAGAGAAATTCACCAGGTAGACGAAGTGGTTCTCCGAATACAAGTTCTGCGGATGTGGACTTCAGATCCTCGCGCCAAGCTGCTCGTATGCCTAATAAGACTGTTGGGAGTATTTCAGTCCACCGTTTGTTCTGGTGACATTTGATAGCGGCCTTAAGCTGTCGATGGCTTCGTTCTACCATACCGTTTGCTGAAGGGTGGTAGGCCGTAGTCCTAAGGTGATTTGTACCAGTCAAATATCCTAGATACTTGAAAAGGTTTGATTCGAATTGTCTCCCTTGATCAGTCGTTATAATAAGAGGTGTACCAAATCTTGAAATCCAATGTGTATAAAATGCTCGGGCGACAGTCTCTGCTTCTTGGTTCTCCAAAGGTATCACTTCCGGCCATCGAGTAAATCTATCGATACACGTAAGGCAGTAGCGGAATCCTTCTGAATATGGCATAATGATGAGGTCTAAATGTACATGTTCGAATCTTTGTGATGGTTGAGGAAATGAACCAAGTGGTGCTGAAACATGACGTGTTATTTTAGCTCGTTGACACTCGATGCATGCTCGGGCCCATTGTTTACAGTCCTTGTTGATAGAAGGCCATACAAACCGTTGTGTTACCAATTTGGTAGTGGCTTTTATGCCTGGATGTGAAAGACGATGGACAGTATTAAAAGCAGCACGTCGAAAAGATTTTGTAATGAAAGGTCGGGCGGTTGGTGTCATGGTGTCGCAAAACACAGGAACATCCATGCCGGGCATTTGAATTTGCTTAAGCTGTAGTCCAGTGTCACTCCGTAAATACGTTTTTAATTCGTCGTCTTCTTGTTGAGATTTAGCCAGGGCAGTATAATCCAGTGTATCCGAAAGAACTTCCACTCGAGAGAGAGCGTCGGCCACGATGTTCTGTTTACCTGGCACATATCTTATGTCTGTAGTAAACTGTGAGATATAATCTAGGTGACGAAATTGGCGTGGTGAGCACTTTTCAAGTTTCTGCTGAAAGGCGAAAGTGATGGGTTTGTGGTCAGTGAAAATGGTAAAATTGCGAGTTTCTACCATGTGTCGAAAATGTTTGACAGCAAGATAGATAGCAAGGAGTTCACGATCGTAGGCTCCGTATTTAGATTCAGTTACTGAAAGTTTTTTTGAAAAGAATGCGAGAGGCTGCCATCCCTTGTTGACGAATTGTTGGAGAGTCGCGCCCACTGCGGTGTCAGAAGCATCACTTACAATGGCCAATGGTGCATTGTCGCGAGGATGAGCAAGTAACGTGGCTGAGGCAAGTTTTTCTTTACAATTTTCGAAAGCAGCAGTAGCTTCAGGTGTCCAGTTGATAGGAGTTTTGCCTTTGAGATTGGGAACCAGTAAGACGTTCAATGGTGCTTGTGCTTCTGAAGCTCCGGGTATAAAACGTCGATAGAAGTTTATCATACCCAGGAACTGTCGTAACCCTTTTGCTGATGTCGGTTTCTTGTATTTCAAGATGTCGTCGATTCTGTCAGGTAAAGGACGTGTGCCATCTGTGGAAATAAGGTAACCTAGGAATTTGACTTCTTTTTGTCCGAAAACGCACTTGGAAGGGTTGATTACTAGAGAGTATTCACGTAACCGATTGAAAATGATCTGTAAGTGCTTGATATGTTCTTCTTCAGAAGTAGAAGCTACCAGTATATCATCGATATAACTGAAACAAAACTCAAGTCCACGGAGTACTTCGTCAATAAAACGTTGGAACGTCTGAGCTGCGTTTCTGAGTCCGAAAGACATAAAAGGAAACTCGAAAAGTCCAAATGGTGTTATTATGGCCGTTTTATTGATATCTTCCTCTGCTACAGGAATTTGATTATAGGCTCTTACCAGATCGATTGTTGAGAAAATGTTTTTTCCGTGAAGGAAGTGTGTGAAATCCTGGATGTGACGAACTGGGTAGCGGTCTGGGATAGTTCGAGTATTAAGTGCACGATAATCTCCACAGAGTCGCCATGCGTCCGTAGTGTTCTTTGAAACCAGGTGGAGTGGTGAAGACCAAGGGCTTTTAGAAGGTCGAGCTATACCCAAATTTAGCATAGTCTCAAACTCCTTTTTGGCTCCCTTGAGTTTGTCAGGGGCTAGACGCCTTGGTTTACACGCGACGGGAGATCCTGGTGTCGTCTGGATGTAATGTTTGGTGTTGTGTTTGATGTCCTTGATTACTCCAACAGGTCGGGTTATCTCAGGATACTCCTGTAATAAGTCATGGTACCTTGTTGTTCCGACAACTGTTTTGATGGATTGTATGTCGCATTTCGCAGCTTGACCCTGTACAGTGAGTTGCGTGAGACCGTCCAAGAGACGTTGATTACGTATATCTACCAAAAGATTATAATGGTTTAAAAAATCCACACCAATGATAGGCTTGGATACATCCGCGACCACAAATCTCCAAGTGAAAACTCGACGAAGTCCGAAATCAAGAGCAAGTGTAATAGTTCCGTACGTAGCAATGGTCGTCCCGTTGGCTGCTGATAGGGAGTAGTCCGATTTATCTCGTTGACCTTGAACCACACTGCGTGGGTATACACATAAATCGGCTCCAGTGTCAATAAGAAATTGTATTCGTGAGACACGATCGGTTAGAAATAGGCGGCGTGGAAATGGCATTGGCTCACTGGCCGCCATCAGTGATTGCCTTTCTAGTTTTCCGACTTATATGTACATGGCTTTACACATTTCTGGGAGTTGGATCCAAAACGCCAGTGATACCAACAGATTCCATTGACACCGTGTGAATTACGACTTCGTGATCGAGATCTTGAACGATGGGCACTAGGATCGGGGCTTCGCCCACGTGCAGGACGGGTGTTGATCTCAGCGATTTCTTTTCTCAGCGCCGTGATTTCCTGATTAATCCCTAGCGCTAGCTGTGAAAGCTTAAGATTTAACGTAGCTTCCAGAGTATTACTCACAGTTGATTCCGCGATCTGAGGTAGCATAGGACCAGACGCGTCTGCAATATTATCTGCGTGTGCTGCGAGGTCCTCGAGTTTGCAGTCCTTGACGATCGCCAGCGCTACCTGAATACTTTTCGGTAGTCGGCCCATCCACAGCGTTTTTAACAGTGTTTCAGGAATGGAGGTGTCAGCTAGGCTTTGAAGATGGCGTAAAAATTGCGATGGTTTTCTATCACCCATTTCGACCCGTTCCAATAGTTGGCGAGTTTTTTCTTCTTGGGATGCGCTGAGACGTTTGACCAATTCTTGTTTAATTTTTACGTACCTGTTTTCCGATGGTGGTGCCATTATGATATCTTTCACTTCAACCGCATATTTGGGTGGTAATGCGCCGACAACATACCCAAATTTCGTACTGTCGATCTTGATACCTGCGCTGGCAAAACTTCCCTCGACCATGGCGAACCAAAGTTCGGGATCCGACGAAATGAACTCGGGAATTTTCACCGCGACTCTTGCTACTGACGATTCATTGTTTTCCATCACGTCGAGGTCACCAATTTGTGGTTTATGGTAATAAATAATCACTCACAATTTATAAAATATTAAGCACTATATTACTGTGATATGTATGTACAAGAATGAAATATAACAAACAAATACCAATTACGCGTACAATATTACTGCGAACTGAACAACACGGTAAGTCGCGATACGTAGTCACTGACGGAATGAAAATTGAGCATCTGATCAGCTGGTATTTATAGGCTCCGCTTTGTTCTAGAACATCCCCGAGTATACTCTAGCGAGACCATCGTGGAATATTCTAGAACATGGGTTTTTCCTATTGTACGCTGTCGACATCGTAAATAATTTGGGCGGCTCGTTGTGTATTGTTCACGTCGCCACATTTATTTAAATTATTAAAGAAACATTTAAACTGTAATTTTAAATAAGAATTATTCAATTTATTCATTTACACTGTTACTTTTTAGGAGAAATAGATAATATAGATTAAAAAAAACACTTTTAGTGGTGTTTGAAAAATGAAAGCATAACATTAGTTGGTTAGCAAGGTTTCTTTTGGAATATTCAATACAACTATAAAGGGCACCGTTTTAGAAATTCTTAAGATTTGATTACTTTCATTAATTTACAATAACTACTTATTTATATATACCATAGAATTTATAATAACATTTTATCCCACAAATGATAATTAAAGTATGCATATTTACCATTGTTAAAGTATTGGGTAAGAAGGTCTCCTCCTTTAAGTGGCACTTTGTTTATTTTCTTTGGTCTACTGGTTGTAGTTGTTTCTACAGGTTTAGTCCTGTAATTTATAAAATTATTAATCATTCATAGAAAAAATCAAAATCATAATTTGAAACAGAGTACAATTTTGTACAATGTCATTACAAAACACATACATTTTTGGTTCAGCCGGTTCAGGTCCACAATAGTTTATTTTGACGTATTGTCTTGTACAAGTTTTTAAACAACAGTCATCGATAATACCCCTTTTATGATGCCGATGTCCATTACCTAAAAAATGAAGTAAATCATATATCTCAATATGGTTTGAATTGAATAAACAAACCTATCTACATAATATGATACATTATAATTGTATTCAATTATTGTATATATATTTAAAAAATATATTTAACAATTTTTAATAGATATTGTTTCTCCTTCAAGTTATTTTCATTTTTAAATCTCTATGATTTCCCACCAGTTAATGTGGATCACTAGAGACCCTTACGTATCAATGGGAATAGTTTTAAATGAGGTGTTGGTTAGTTATGTAATTATATTGAAGGAGCATCACATTGTAAATAATTGATAGTCAGATATTAAAAAGAAATTATATTTACCTCTAGCTTCATTATATCGCCCCTTGCAAATGATGGATAGTTCAACTGCCAACTGTTGTCCGCAAAACCGTACAGGTGTTTCCATATATAAAGCTGGTACAGGTGACGCCATAAAAATATCCAAAAGCTGGATGAGAAATACAAAGAATACTTTGATTAACTTCATTTTTTCTGTAACATACAAAATATAACTAAAATTAATTACATTACAATCCAAATATATATATATATATATATATATATATATATATATATACAGGGTGTCCCACGGAGATCTGACAAATGAAATAACTTTTGTTCTGATTAATATTTTTAAAAAATTTCTTTTAAGTATATTCATAGACAATTACACTACATTTTTAGTATACATTTTTTATTTTTTATTTTTTAATACTGAAAATAAAAAACTTAAAAATTGATAAAAAAATTTTCCAGAATATTCAAAATAGCCAATTTGTAAATCTGATTTTCAGAAAAATTTATATGGTAAAAACATTTATTTAAATCAAGTGGCTGATTTTTTACAATTTTTTTAAATATCAATATTCTTGTTAAGTAACATACGCGGGCGCCTATGGGTATCATTGTATTGTTATTTCATTTGTCAGATCTCCGTGGGACACCCTGTATATATATATATATATATATATAATGGTATAATTAAAGAGGATAGGTGAATTAAAAAAAAACAGAACATTTTTTTAAGATACCTGTGTAAAAATAATTAAAATTATATCTATATTTAATAAATTGAATTGTGGATTATTTTTAAATTCTTACTTATTATCATTTAATTATTAATATTAACCAGTGTATGATGTTAAAAAAATTATAAAAACTAATAATGATCTATTAAAGAACTAAACAAAAAATTATCTATTTATAATAAAGAAGTATAACATACCTTTATAGAAAATTTTGGCAGGGAAGAATATATAATTCGGAATGGTTCACGGGATGTGTGGACCTTCTACAAACACTGGAGCTAGACTGAATTGTCATCATTTTAGGTATAGTGCTGTCGATGGCTTTTACCTGCGTCTATAAAGATTATTGGTAGATATCTAGTGGGGGTTGATATTGATGAATATCAACCCCCACTAGATCCCCCATTGGGAGGATGACCCGTTAGGTCGCAGTATAAAGAATTTACCTGAAAACACGTTTGGGTGCATTTATGAAGACACCTTTTGGCACAATAAGTCTGCCACTAGTAATCGAATATCTTATATTATAAGGAATATTAGTAATGTAAGTATATTATAAGACCTATATAAGTCTATATTAAATTACATAAAAAAACTAGTACAAAATATGTACTTATTTTACAACAATTGTTATTATCTTAGAACATTACAAAATATTTTTTCCCCTAAATGTTGTCAATATAATAATTATTATTCCATATACTCTGATACTCGTAATCGGCGAGCACCAAGCGAGCGTCACGGCAGATTTTTATTATAGTATTACAAAGCAAAAATAGGGTGAGTAAATGGGTAACGCTCTGCTGTACAATAGGTATCAGTAGAACACTATAAACGATGAGTTAAATTTGAATACAATGATAAATAGGTGTCATAATAACAACAATTCTGAACGGAGATGATTTGTCAACCTAGGATATATTTATAAATAGCCTTAAAATAAGATAAAAAATTTTGAAAATTAAATTATGTAACAAAAATGCCAATCTAAATAACTGATGAAATTTTGGTACTCAACTTAAGTTAAAACTTATTGAATAATAACAATTATTGGAAATCTTTATCGTTACGCAAATTTTGAGACGCTCATAACATTTTTCTAATAATAACGCTCGAGTTTTTTCTTTTCGGTTATTTGAAGGAAAACTTATGGAAAACTTTGTGTTGAATTTTTCTACCTTGAATACAAATACTTAAATATTTTTGAATCTAAAATTACAAAATTACTTGTAAATTTTTGAGATTTGATGTATTTCTTTATAACTTTAAACGTTTATAAAAAAAATTGTGACTAACGATTTTTAATTTTTTAAACTATAATAATAACAATTTATAAGTAATCTTGTATATTCAATTTTCAAGTTTTGAAGTTTATTTATGTGTATTGAAGGTAGTATTATTATTAGAGAGAGAGTTGGAGACAAATCCCCCACAGCTTGTTTTGCCAAGAAAGATTTAAGCCCCTCTATAAAACAATCAAATCCCTCTCCTATGGATAGGTTACTATACCTAATACGGTAGTACTACAATTTTTTTCTGTAAGCTGTAATTTTCATAATTTGTTAATTATACATCACATATTATCATATTACGTGTTCTCTTTATATATTATATTAATTATTAATAATATACAAAAGTCATTGGAGGATTATGTGTCCCTTAAATAATTTCCGAGGAGAAACATCTTATACTTCCCATAACAAAGTTGGGAAGGTATAATCACTTTTCATTCAAGGAAGATCAGTATGGCATATATTGTATTCATAAAAAAAAATGAAAAGTAAAATAAGTCAATTTTTTATATCTGTTGTAGATATATAATCAAATCGAGCATGTATATTATTAGTCACGATAATGTTACCTATTAAAAAATATAAGTGAATATAATCTTTGCATCTTTGTATCTACTCCTACGTAATAAGGCAAGCTCATTCGACAAACATTTACCACAAAATTGTTGCATCTGATTCGTGTAATCGTCGTGTAAGAGAGACACCACAACAATTTTTAAACACGATTCGAGCAATAAAATATGTAATATTATGGCACATAACTTCATTATGGTCTATAAAATACATAAAATAATATGGATTATCAGTAAGCATGCACAACTAACAATTATATAATTAAAAAATAATAATAATAAATAGGTATTGTAATAACTTTTTAATGCATTTATTTGTAAACAAATAATTTATTTATTACATCATTTTTATAATTTTGTTTTAATTTCTCTCCCCTCCGATTAAAATCCTAGCTATGCCCTTGGTTGCAGTAAAATGTATAACTCTTCAATTATTTGAAGTGTTTAATTTTCCTACTAAGAAAAAAAAATGTCTCAGTTTACAAATTTTAAGTGCGAAAAAAATTAAATATCTACTGTTTTTGTCTTGTGATATCACAATTCACAACTAAGCTGGGAACCGGGAATCACCTACAACCCATTTAAAAAAATATATTAACTGTTCAGTTGTGTAGATTATGTGAATAGCTTTTATTTGTAAACTACCTACTTATTAAGAGGATGTCAGCGCACTATTTGTTTTCTCTCTCTGGCCCACGCGCGACATAGACAAAACGCATTTACGCAGAATCATTTTCTCTATGATTTTAAGTAATCTTAGAGTAAAAACACCCATTACAAAAAAGATAGAAAATAATATTTTTGAGGGAATGACATATCGATTTATCAAAATATGGTCTCAAAACAATTTAAACATCGTTTAAATTTACATTATTTTGTTTATTTTGAAAGTCAAACATCAATAAAATATAAAATCGATATGTCATTCTCTCAAAAATATTATTATCTATCTTTTTTATAATAGATCCTTCTAACAGTAATAAAAATGTTATTATAAATTTTTAATGTAACCATTTTTTATATTTTGTAATGATCCATAGTACGACTTTCTGTTTAAGTTTTCTATAGGTACCAATAGGTAGTGACGTACCGTTAGATTTAACTTACCTTGTTACCTATAACAGCTAACATATAATAGTTTTTAATAGACTATATATATATATATATATATATGTATATATGTACATTTAATACAAATCAATACAATCTATATCGATTTTTATTTAGAAACATAGTTTCTTACTACTTACAAACAAATCCAGATTATGCAAGTTTCCTACAATATGTTACAGCTTTTATGGTTAATTCCGTTTTATCTCTAGTCGTTACTTTTATTTTTTTTTTGTACATAAATATTAATTATAATATATAAGTGGTAATAAAATATAATTTTTAACTATGTAATATAAGTAAGTGTTTGGGCCCTGTTCAAATCGGAGTATCGGACTTCTATTATATTTTAATTAGGGCGCGAGCGACTGCTTGTTATTGCCGTCTGGTAACACATACACATTACACACACAATCAGTTATTTATTATATTTATATTGCTTTATTTTTGTCGGTATTAATTGTGTCATTTTGAATTATATAATATAATATTATATTGTTAAGTACTTAAAGACGCATTTTCGCCTGCTGCCGTTTCGGCGAGTGCGCGAATCGCCGTTATATTCTATTGGTTTTACGAATGCAAAATATAGGCGTTTGGTAACTATTTTTTATATTTCAATATTAATTGTATTATTAAATTGAGTAGGCACGAATCGCCACTATTTATTATATTATATGTTGTTATGGTTTTATTTAAAATATTATCCTTTGAATTTTCTGTGTACGTGAATAATAATTAATTTATACAGTATCTAGGAGATCAGCTGGACAGTCTGCAGTGTTTTATTATACAGCAATACAGCAATTTATAAAAAAATTCTTGTTACCATTTTGTTGATTGCTTTGTACGAGTGTACACTGTACAAGTACACACAGTGTACGAGTACCTATACATCGCCAACACATTAGCACTTACACGATTTTTTCGGTGACCCTGTCCACCACCCGATGAGTGCTATACTCCTATATACACAGTTTACACATACATAGATCAGTCGGTAATAGTCACAGTCAGGGGTGGCTCGTGGGTGCTGGTGGTGGGAGTGTGACTTTAAATATAATATCTCTAGTCATGGGTATAACAAATTATCAAATTAAATGTTATACAATTTAATATATTTATTATACTATGTGCACATATCGACATGTGGAACTAATTAAAATTTAAAAAAAAATACAATTTATACTGAAAATACGTATGACAAAAATCTACTTCCTACTAGTTGCAGTAGAAAATTAATTAAAAATTTAAATAGGTAATAATAACAACGAGCGTAAACTCCGTTAATTTTAAAAATAGAAATAAACTACCTAATATGGCAATATAATAGTATATTTTACCGTACGACTGACGCTGCCTGTCGTCCAAAACTCAAATATAAGATCGCAGCTTAAACGTACCCGCACGCACACGATTGTAGCGCCGTGACTTATAATATTATACGTATTACATTTATTCACTTATTAGTTATTATTATTGCAATACAGTATACACCAGTGGTTTTCAACCGGTGTGCCGCGAGAAACGTTATTAAATTTTGAAAACAGTGTTTTCGGCGAAGTTGTTGAAGTTATTGTGATTGTCAAGTGCGTGAGTGTGCCGTGAAAATTTGTGATGTATAATAGTCAGGGGCGGCTCGTCAGGGGAGACTTTGAGACTGAGTCTCCCCCTTAAAAAAACCCAGTTACTTGTAAATAATAATTAATTAAAATAATAATGCATAAAAATATTTTTATTCGAATTGAAAATATAATATTATACAATTTATATCGTTTTCTTTGTTTATTATTATAAATTGAAAGCAACCAAGTCTAAAACCTTTAAATAGTTATTTTAATAGAAATGCTATATTAGTTTTATCGATGACGGTGACGGTCGCCGTTACAGTGAAACTGCCGCCCGACAGTCTCAATCATAACATGTAAAATGGTACGGCCGGTTTGATGGAGGGCCGGAGGGGGCAGGGAGAATAAGCTGCGTATTATAGACTCTATTGAGACTGGGTTCACGACAATAATTGCCGTACCGCGCGCCGTTCTTATAGTCGCTGTCATAATTTAATGCATTTTTATGATTTAATAACTATAACACGTTTACTACAGGGTTTTATACTATCTTCTATTTGATATTTGTTATATTTCTAATTATTTTAAAAATGCAAAAAGACAATATAATAGACATATTATTAACTAGTGGTTTTAATACTTTAACTTACGAACAAAAAAATCAAATTAAACTTAAAAATATTAACTAAATATGTAATACTATAATATATTAGATTTTCAATAACAGGGTTTTTCTTGTTCGTTGTTATACGTAGTTTATGTTAAATAATTTTAAGTCTCCCCAGAATATTAACTCACGAGCCGCTACTGAATTAATAGTGTGCCGTGAACCAAAAAAGGTTGAGAACCACTGCAATATACTATACATGACGACCTGGCGGCCACTCGCATAACACCTGCACAGTATTTGCCGGAGGACTTATGCTCAACTATACCTGTATACATTGTCCCTAATCTTGATTCCGTGAAAAATTTCGACCTGCTAAAAACATTTTGTAATACCTACCTATGTATAGGTTATAGTTGTATGTTTATCTTTCAGACATTTCCACTGTAGGCAGGAAATCGACAGGAGGTCGGTACACCTATTTTATTTTATATATATTATATATTATATATTGTGTACAGTGTACTGCAAAGAACTTATATTATAAATTCATTGTATTAATGATTTCTAACGAAATACGTACCACTGTAGTCGAACAATTATTCTGACCATTTGAAATTCCGGAGAATATTGTGCTATTGACCATTGTTTGCGATACTGAGAAAATTTTTTGTGCTGTTGGAAATATATTTTTATGTTGTTGCCTATGTTATAACAATATTATTATGGGCGAGATGGTTGGTGAAATGGCTCGAAAATTATATTTTTCAAGTATCAAAAACCACCGATTTTCCACCTTTTTAAATTTTAAATATTACATGTTAAAATATTTTACCAATTCTATGTATTATTTTTCGGAAGTCAATTATCTTAATCTTATCGATACTTGCTTACACCGAAAATAGACATATTTCTCATGCACTTGTAAGTTGTATGATTTAGTATTATGTATATTATATAATACACTATTTAGTATTTATATGCGTTATAAATATCCCAATAAAAACACTACGCCAAACTCCGTGTAAAAAAACGCTCAGTATAAAAAAAATCCACCTCAAAAAGTTGTGATATCATTTTATAGCTATGTATTTAAACTATATAGGAAATTTATAATATTAAAATTTATTTTTAATTTTTAAAAATATTATTTTAAATTTTAATTAAAACATTATTTAAAACTCATGAGAATTCATTTCGTATTGAGTATACATGTTATCTTTGAAAATGAGTGATACTAATTAAGTGTTATATAAATTACTAATTAAGTGTTATAATTTTAAAGTCACCAGCTAAGTTCAATTTATAAGCAATGAATTTTAACATAAATTATAATAATATATCTATTCCTATATAGTTTAAATACATAGCTATAAAATGATATCACAACTTTTTGAGGTGGATTTTTTTATACTGAGCGTTTTTTTACACGGAGTTTGGCGTAGTGTTTTTGTTGGGATATCACTAATTTTTTTTATGTTATTATTATTATTATTGTTGTTGTTGTTGTTGTAATCATTATTATTAAATATTATAATGTCATATATGTATTATTATATATCAAACATTTAAGTTTTTAATTATTTTTTTCCATTAATATAATGTAAATATCTTCCCCCCCCCCCCCGAGGTCACCATACTTTATTTGAGTATCATTACACCTTACTTAATTATTTTGATGCCCGATTAAGTTTGTATAATGGCCCTCGGTCATTTGTTCCCCACGATGACATATAACTGAATGCACTCGATAATAGATTGAATTAATTTTTAATTTTGTAGTTGGAACTTGATTAATTATTAGGTTATTAATTTTATTTTGGAAATTGTTGGACCAGAGTAATACTTGTAGCATTATATATATATATTGAAACATAGATAATAAAATCTATAATTATCTATGTATTGAAAGAACAATATTGATAAATGATAATATACGCGAGCCGTTACGTATTAACTGAAAACACCGCCACCGCAAGCGCTGTGACAAAGCACGCGCGTACGGTAAGTGTGTGTGTGTATCTCCTCAGTGGGCGGGGAACTTCATGCGGGCCGCAGCCCGCAGGGAATATTATCGAATAATATTTTCTTTTTTTGCCATAAAAATTCATAATATACATATTTGGTTATAACTCCATTTATAATGTTCAGATCGGATTAAAAAGTGCAGCATGCACTTCTACGGAACATTTCCAATAAGATTGGTGCATTGTCAAACTAAATTATTGTACAAGAAATTAGGTATGCATTGTCAACTATTTTTTTTCGTGATTTCAGATGCTTCCTGTAATTATACCCGGCAGTTGTCGCGCGTTGTGATTGCCGATGCGTTCATTTTAAGGCGTTTTTTTTTTATACTTATCGCGACCCTGCCGGGTCGTTGGATAACATTATAATAGATAGCGGGCCTTGCTTTCTTTCGATTCAATTCCAATAATCCCAACGATAATTATTTTACAAATCGTCGGCTTTCTACTCATTGTATTAGTATCATAATATCATATTAATTGAAGTACAATATTAGTTTGAGAATGTATCTAATATTTAGTGTGGTGTTTATGTTATTCAAATATACAGGTACATTACAGTTTTTGTGAGATGGTCTAATTGGATTTTAATCATTTATTTGACTTTTATATTTTTTATATTTCATAGTAACGTAATTATACGTTAAGTTAACGTTTATTTTTAAATATTCTAAGGAGAGTGTCAAGACATATTAAACGGATGTCGTATACCTAACCTATACTTGCACACTATATTGTCTCCGTGTCTATCCAACAAAGAAAACGGGATAAAATATACACACATTTTACTCATTAACCCCATACATCCTAATTCTATTAGTTTCTAAATAGTAACTAACTATCAAAACATAATATTATATAGGTATATATATTATTTATATCAAAAAATTATTATTATTATCATATGTTACACGTATCGGCAAATAATCATTGATTTTATACCTATTTACAGACGCTATATTGAATTATACTGCATTTATAACTTACTATAATATGAGTATATAATATTGGAAATAATTACGAGTATACGATGTGTTTTAATGTTTCATTAAAATATATATTTTGCCTATTGGAACTTAAATAAATGATAATATTTTAATTATCTAAGTTCCCTGTTTTTATAAAATCATATAGAAATGTTTATAGGAGTTCTCGGCATTTTGATAATATATGCTATGGTTAAAGTCCGAAATATAGCTAAGGTGCACATTATCCATACTAGTTGGATAAAGTAAACATGTTTGCATGTTTGTATAATATAATAATCCAATACTATGCAGAATAATGAAAATTAATCGGTTCCGAAGTTAATGGGGGAAATAGTATAATACGAAATCTAATAACATAAAAATATAATAAACAAATCACGTTGAGGTCACCAAAATGCACGGCCCGGGAGCGTTTAATAGTAATAGTAATAAGTATACGCGAGCCCGGTGACCTGCTACTTCGTTGCGTTCGCACACATCAACCGACTTGTGTAAAATGTGTATACGTGTATAGCGACTCAAAGGAAGTGTACGGTCAGGTTAGATTTCATTTGTGTACATGTATCTAGATATACTTTAACTAAAAAAATTTAAAATCCTCTCTGATTGTACGGTTAAAGTATTTGAGGAACCACTAACCTAAATTTCAAATTCGTAGTTGTTATATAGTAACTTTTTGCGCCTGGAACGAACAACAATAGATTTCTTAATATAATTCGTACGCGCCTAATACAACACACCGACCGATAAACTTTAATAATACTTAATATTATTATATTATAAAATATTATGTACAGATAACTACTACGAGGTATTAACGATTTGGCCTTACAAGGTTAAATGGAGCATTTAAAATCGTTATAGAAACATGTGAAGGCAGTGGCTAAAGTAGAATATCAAGACGTGTCTTTGAATAGAGACGGTCCCTTTTATATGATATACGTAGATGTACAGCATTAAAGTAGCTGTGTAGGTCTCTATTATTCTCAGAATCGAACGTGAAACGAGCAAAAAAAATAACAAACCATATAATATTATCATACGAAAATTCGTACAAAGCGTGGCTACGTCGTATTTGTACAAAGATACGTCCATTATGTACTGTCGTACACTACACCCTCGAATACTGTACGGATAAAAATATTAATCTCATCGATGTGGTCTTAAATTATTTTCAAATGTGACAAAAGGGGACCTATTTATTAATAATATAGACTGTAGGCAGCGTTGGGTGAAATAATGTCTTTAATGGAACCACGGCGCCACTTGAAAGTCGGGAATAGTCGGATTGCAGTAATATTCCGGTAATTTTATCTTAGTAAAATATCTATTTTTCGACGTAGAGTGTAGGTAGAATAATATTTGCCAAGATTTTCTAAAGCATATCTAATCAATAATTTTCTGATGAAATTTTTAAGAATCATTTAGCATTAAACAGAGGACACTAAAAGGAAGTGTTTTTAGTAGTTTTATACTGTTCGATTTTCCTTTTCATATTAGGTATATTATATTATACAGCAGCGTTTCTTAATCTGTGTTCCGCGGAGATCACTTCAGTGTTCCGCAAAACTAAAGTGCTTTTTTTCAAAATGTTCAAAAAAAATTACTAAAAAAAAATCTTACTTAAGATTAGTGACTAGCGGGAAAAAATGTTTTACGCGTTACAACTATTGAAACAAAGTACAATGTCTAACTATCGAGCTGCAGTAACTTATTGTCGAAAGCTTAACACGAGTAGCTAAAAATCTAAAAAAAAACATAGGGTTCCACGATTAAAGTGAACATAAAAAAGGGTTCCATGGATAAAAAAGTTTAAGAAACGCTGTTATATAGCATGAAATTGATCTAATATTATACTGTTTTTAGTGAACACGACTATACAGATGTTAATGTCGGGTATGTTATTAGGTAAACAATATAGGCGAGTAGTAGAATATAGATAATATCACATAATAAATAATATTATTTTATTATTCTTTAAAATATTGTGTTGGGTACCCAACACAATGTAATACACTTCATCAATACTGCAGACGTAATGAAAGCAGTATAGAACCATAATAGATGTTCGAGCGAACGTACGGCATATATTTGTCACCGGCCGACACACACACACACACACACACACACACATTCACGCGCGCCTGCCGTGATTTTTATATTTATGTTGTTTTAATAATTATTTGTGTCTTGTGAATTATATAATAACGTTATGCAACGGCGTTTTATCGTCTGCCGCCGCATTCCGTATCGTCCGTTACTATTATTATAATGTCTTAAGTCTTCTCTGCAGTGTTGATCCATTACGCCCCCTGTACGTGTGCTAATCGCCGTCGGTAAATTTTACTTAAAATTGTTTGTGTGAAATTTTTGTGTGCGCGAAATCGCCACTAAGTTACTTTCCTCGAGTGATATTGTTCGTGCGGGCTAATTGCGACTTTTTTCTTATCATACCTTACGTGGACGGTGTTTATTCTGAGCCTTTCATTGAAGTAAACGAGATGTTAAATATATAAAAAAAAAATTCGTGAAGAGAAATCGCAAAAAATATTTTATTGTTAGGTGGTCAACGTTATGTATGAAAATCAAATCAGAAAACAAATAAATGCTAATGCAAGACATCTAGCATTTTATGTACCTAAATCTAAATATCATCGAAGTTTAATGTTTAAATCAATTTATAAATAATAAAAAAATGTTATCTAATAAATATAATTATAAATATAATCTAATAGAAATAAATTTAATATTGCATAAAATGTATTTTATTATTTTATTGTTTACTTATATAAATTTATAATAATTATAATAGATAGATTGCACTTTGCAGTCTCCACCTTCCAGTGATAAGAAAGTTGATTACCTAGGTCCTAGGTAATTGTTTTATTTTTTTTTACCGTATGCAATGCATGAGTTTTTATTTTATTAGTATTTTTGTCCATCCTAAAGAAAAAACTAAAAATATGATAAAACTTTTATAACTTTATTTTTGAATTCGTATTATGTTTAATTGAGATTGATACAAGACATTTAAAGACTATTAATTTCAATTTCGTAGTGTGAAAATTTAAAAATTCTAAATGTGTAATGTATAAGAGTTCTGGAACGATAAATTTATCTGATGGATCTTAATGAAACGTAATAATACATTCAAATCCATTTTGAATCGGTTTCTGGCTTGCCGATTGCCTCCAAGCGTTTTATCCAACGTGTCTGAAGTGTACGGTATCGTCAGTATGCTGATATATTAGAAACGACAACTGGTTGCGTCGTCTCCATTACATTACAGTGTAAACACTACAAACAGCATGTTATTCGGGAAGCTGTTCGAGGCTGTTTAGTGTGTTTTTTGTTTATTTTCTGTTTTATATCCAAGTTCGTACAGATATCATTGTTGAATATCACTCACGTGCTCACAAGCGCCATTCACTTGTTTGCCACTTATCAGCCGTAATTCAAAATAAAACAGTAAGTATGAATGCACAACCTACACCCTTTCTAATTACCAACATAAAAAATATTTAATTTTAATGATTTGTGTTTATAGTAAGTGATAAACAATAGGAAGATAATATTATAATTTGATATGGAATCAAGAACAACGTTGATTGATTCCACAATAAGTTCCAAGTAAGCAAATACATTATTAGTGTAAAATTACAAATAAAAAATTTACACTTGTTTTGTTTGTAAAAAACTTTTTTTTTTTAAGAACTTTCTGACACTTGGTATTCTTATAATTTATAATATATTATGTATTATTTAGTTTTTACATTGTACCTTATTAAATTGTTAGTTACCTATTTAATAAAAATATATTTGTTTTTTATCGCAATTTATTTTAGGTATAATTATATAATAAACAGTTCTACAGTGTTAATAATTCCACTTACAAGATGTGATCATCTATTCAATCGACCATCTAATATAATAGCTAAACAGGAATTTATTAACAAGACTGACGATTATAATGATAATCAATTATTACAAATTGGGTAAGAATTGTATTTGTTTCATAATATAATAAGAAACTTAATGATACTATTTTAATTTTGATAACATTTAAAAAAAAAATCATTTATTTTGTAATATTTATAAAATATATTATATCTCTTAATAAATAAAAAAATATAATGTAATAATATGCATTACTATAGATATCAATATTTTTTAATAAATACAATAATTTACACATTTTTCAGATGCTTAGTTATATATAAATAATATTTTTCAGATGCTTAGTTATATATAAATAATATTTTTATATAACTAAGCATCTGAAAAATGTGTAAATTATTGTATTTATTAAAAAATATTGATATCTATAGTAATGCATATTATTACATTATATTTTTTTATTTATTAAGAGATATAATATATTTTATAAATATTACAAAATAAATGATAATAGAAAATAAAAAAAAATATATTATATATAATATTACATATTATGTTCTATTACCATTTTTGTATGCACATCAAAATTATAAATTAAAAATTATTCTAATTTAATATTTAAAATATACTAAACAAAAATACCCTCTACAAATAGTTGCATATAAACATTTACTAAACACAATAAGCAAGAAGCAAGGTTGAGCTAACTAAAGAAACCAAGTTTCTTAGGTTCTCAATTTGTCCACTTCTGCAATGAAGAATTGTATATTTTTTAAGATTTTTGTCCTACCTAGCTTTGAAAATTCTGAGTTGATGTTATTCTCACCAAGTATATTATAATTTTTTAATGTGTTTACGATTTGTTCAATTTATTCCAAACTTGGTTTCTTAACTCCAAGTTTTACATTATCTCTACTTGTTTTTTTTTTTTTTTGTTAGGTAGGTAGTGATTGTTAAAATAATTTGTATTATATAGTAGTTTTTTTAAATTGTTCTTAAAGTTATTAACTTTTTTTTTTGATAAAAGATTCATCTTGTAATCCTTCAATATTAAAGAACGTGCTTTATAACCGTATTTTAATGAGTTGTATTTTTCAAAGATTAATCTTTAAATTTAAATTTTTTACTAATAGAAGGGCTAAAAATTAAAAATTTACCAAAGGACTTAAAACATCTATGAACGGGTTAAATAATAATCTCCTTAGCTCCTTTGTTTTGCCAAAAATAAGCAGGTATTTATTTAAATGAATACTAAATAATTATAGATGAGTTAAAAATAATAAAGCTGAGCCAGTGCATTAGAAAAAAAGTACACATGAATACTATAATCACTTATCTTTTCATAAAATATAAAAATAAAATGATGTTATTTAATATTTTATAAGACTGTATGTGAAACCGGAGAAAAAGTAAACATAAACATGACTGGAATAAAATCAAAAAGGATTATATCATTAGTCATGAATTTGAAAGTATAGTTCATAGCGAAGATCATTCTTCAGAATTCATTTTTTTGTATAAATTCAGAAAAAAGCTCTAACTTAGAGGAAAATACATTAACATGCAAGTTTTGTTGTAAGACATTTACTGATAAATTCAGTATAAGAAGACATATGAAAATATGTAGTAGAAAACCCACATTTACATATGATATGTGTAAACAATCATTTCATAAAAAACTACTGTCGATAACTCTTATATTAAATTATACAAAAGACAAATCTAAGAAATATGATATTCGTAATAAAATGTTAATAGAAACGGATATTTAAAAATTCATATGAGGATATATACTGGAGAATCCCTTTTTACTTGTGATATCTGTAATCAATCATTTCATTATAAAGCACTATTTTTAACAAGTCAATAGTCACATTGACATTTTTTCATGGGCCCCAACACGAACATGTTCAGTGGGGCCCAATATCTTCTTGAAGAATACATAAAAATAAATATTACATACAATAAAGTAGAAAACTCTTACAAGTGTAAAGCACGTTTAAAAAAATTTGCTAGTAGCTCAAATGTCAAAATTCATATGAGAATTATACAGGTGAAGAGACATATAAATAAGATATATGTAATAAAGAATTTCTTCATCAAAGACATTTTGATATTCACATGATCAAGCATACTGGGTTGAAACCTCATAAATGTGTTATTTGTAAAAAAGCATTTAATTTAAAATTAAGATTGATAAACCACATGAGAATTCATAGTAGTGAATAAAACAATAAGAAAATAACTACATATTAGAAAATGTACATATTTCATGAAGTTGTATTAGTAATTATCTCATAACCAATGTCGCCTATAATATGTAATCTCTTAACAGACTTTTTTTAAAATCATAATTTAATAGAAAAATATAATATGTGATACCTGACTTGATAATTCACATGATAGAACTTAGAATATTTAGTGTTATAATTCAAATAAAATAAAATAATAAAAGATAAAAAATAAAGAATCTCAACTACCTTTGGTAATATAAAACCTTTAAAAAAATAGTACACAAATAAACTAGCAATATTTTTGTACACCAATAAATTGCAGACAAACTTAAATACTTTTAACACATTAATATAATATACAGTAGTACCAGGGAAGCGTAGAAAAACGTTCCATTACAATATTATTGTCTGTCATAATATATTGTCTGGTCAAATAAATCTAGAATTTAATAGGATAGGATGCATGTAAACTGTAAATTAGAAACATTAAAGACATAATATTATTATTTATTACCATGCACATCTTAAATGTTGAACTGAAGAAAACATGTTGTATAATATCTATTCTTATTGTTAAAATGTTGCTTATATTTTCGACATAAAAATGAATATATTGAGGGAATGATAAGGGTATAAATTTAAATTTTAAAGTTTTGAGAATGAAGGCTAGAAATTAGATATATCTCTAGTCTTCGTTGTTATTTTTTGTGTATGATCTTACTGTACTTAATAAAGACTGTCATTGTTTGATGACCGCGGCTTCTTTATTTTGTCAAAGTTTTTGATGACTAGTTCATGCATTGTAGAATAAGAATTACGGGCTTCGTGCATGGCAAGAGACATAATGAAGTATTGTTTTTCGTCCAATTCTGCAACAGCATACTGATAGTCTTCAATGAATGGGTATTTGCAAACCTGAAAAAAGTGATTTAAATTATTAAAAATCTCATTTATTTAGTTACAACATAAAATTTAAAATGTGTTATTTTATATTTATAGATGTGTTTTATACATAAAACCAAATTTTACATTGAATATTTGAAATTTGAAAAGTAACTTGTTAGTATTTAAAAATAGTAAAATAATTATATCTTAAATGTATAAATTAAACTTTAAATTCATATCAAAAAGTTATTTTTCTGAAATGCAATATTTTATTTATGACAATAATAGTTATTCTATGATCATCGCTAAATTTACTACACAATATTGCGTTGAAAATTGTTTTTATTTGCTCCAGAATTTTTTATATCAAAATAAATAGAATTGAGTTTATAATCTCAATACATGTATTTTTATATCATAAATATGTATATATATATATTGAATTTGACAGTTTTGCAGGTTGTTTGTACTAGTGATTTTATCTCAGAACGATTATTGTATTGGTGTATCATCCGAGAAAGTAGCAAGAGTAGTGTTGTTGAACCAAGATAGATCTGTTGTATAGACATAGAAAAGTCGGGAACAGAATACTGGTTTGTAAATTACATAGAATAAACCCAATTAACTAATCAGCAATCTAGTAATTTTCAAAAACCTAGCAATACATTAAACATAATTTTAACTATTAAAAATAGTACAAACCTTGGAAATAAGTGATGCACGAGCTGAATAGTAGAGCGTTATTTCCAAAAGAGATTTGGTAGTTTTTATTTCAACCTCGTTTATAGCAGAAATAGTTTCTTCTTGCACAGATACTCCAAAATTATTTCCATCTTCAATTTTCGGTATTAATAAGGATACCCACATTATCAACTAAAAATACAAAAACAAATGAATGTGATAATTGTGTAAATATTATAAATATTTTACGAACAGCTTTGGCATCTTCGGCTAATTGTGCGAGATTGGGTTTAACAATTTCAATAACTTCAACAATTTTCTTATTAGACGGTATGAGTGTTTGTCCCGAAATTGTATCTGATCTAAAATCAAAAAATTGTTTAAATATTTAATAATTTTAAACCAAAGCATAATAATATTCAATACAATTACTTTTTAATAAATTCACAGTTCATGTCATTTGAAGCAATTTTGAACTCAGGCATTTTGAGTAACTCGTTTAAATGTATAATTCGTTCAGGAAATTTTTGAACTAAACGATTCTCTGTCTACAATTTAAATATAAAATAAGTATTAGAAACTTTAACACCATATATTCTTAAAATTATACAAGATCTTTATAATTTCATTTTATATGTTAAAAGTATTACATTAAATTTGGTCTCGATAATTAAAATATGAAATACAAATGTATAATATACAGATATTGAAAAAATGTTCAACAGTTATAAATATATAACTTATAAAGCTATAACTAAAAGATAATCACTATTGAAGCATTATTTTTACAATTCATTTTTTTTATCAATAACTATAATATGATATAAAATCATATTTATCATAAGAATATTTGATAATTTAAAAATTGATAATAGGATTTATTCTAGTTGAGTAAAGTGTACAAAAATTGTTACTTTTGGAAACATGAAAATATACTAGATTATACAATACATGTTAAAACAAAAATGGTAGAGATCTGCAGACACAAATTTAATCTTACAAGTAAAAATAGTTTCAATACATACGTCAGCCTGCAATGTTTCATGTAATTCTTTTGCCTGAAAAACATAAATAATTAATAAAATATAAATAATAAGTAGAGAATTGTATGTAGAAAGTAAATAACATGATGATAATCTTAATGAAATTAATTTGTGAAAAAGTTTTATTACAAGATTTAATTGATGTTTGACCATGTTAATGATGACTGCAGAGCACAGATTTATATGAAGTAAAAACCATTGAATATGTACTAAAAAATCTAAAATACACATAAATATATGCACTAAAATGTTAAAATATATAAGTCAAATAAAAAAAAATATTTTTTAAACAATAGTGAAATAATATCGATGGTTAATAGTGGTCGTAATCAATATTTTTTTATCTTGGTATAAATATTTTATTTCCGCAATTATTGATCGAAGATCATATTTGGGAAAACCATTTATATCTTTAACCATACCGATTAATTTATTTTAATATTAATTGAAGCTATGAAAAAATAATATTTTTTTCTCATATTATACCTAATAATTGTATATATTTAAAAAATGTATTATAAAAATATGCACTAAAAAAGTTTCATTTTCAAACCGCTATGCCATGAAACAAGTATTATGCTCACTTAGCATAATATTATCATATGATTAACCAGAATAAATATGCAAATGCATACAAATCCATGCTGTAACGATGAGTTTAATATACAGTACACTAAAAATCTGAAACGCGAGTAAAATGATCTCTAAAAATTTTCGATTTTTAGTTATTCCATCAATCATATTGTATTGATTATTTTCAACTGATTATGCAGAAAAAATATATATTAATTAATTCACCTGTTTTACAGCTTCAGTTTGGGCCATTTTCTGTGAGTGAACAATTTGGTAATTGAAAGTTGTATGTATTCTGATGGAATCGATTGGAATATTATAGTATTTAAAAACGTAAATTTTAATCAAGTAGCGAAAGTGTAAGGCGGCTCTCTTACGTTATAATATTAACTGTTATAAAACAAACTAACAGCACAGTCAACTCACTGTAAATCTGTATCCTAGGTCAAAGACAAACACTTAAAGCAATTATCGTAAGAACTAAGCAGTAAGAAGTGTTGTGTGTAGGTAATAGTCGGGCATCGTACAGAGGACCCTGCGATAACAGCCAGATTTCTTATCATGGATTTCTCATGGAGTAAACGTATAAATCGTGGCCGAACGAAAAAATAAGTATAGCAATTATGAAATATTAATACTCAGATAAAATATTATTTTATTTATTTATTAATTTATAAAAAGGGTTTTGTACCCAATGACCATCTTCAGCCGGTGTTGCATCATGATTGCTAAACGAGAGAGGTTAGGGTTATGTTTTGAATGTCTGAAGGAGTGCAGCGTGCTAGTAGCAAAACTATCCCCTAAATCTATTTCAAAAATTATTTTGACCCAGGTGGGAAATTTGTTTACTCAAAGAATCGTAGTGAGACTTCACAATTCTGGATGCTTTTTTAATTAATTTGTAACTTTTGTATTTTGAATTTAGTGTTCGAACTTTTAATTTTTGTTATTGGCCCTCGTCGCCGTTGACGTCTACCCGTCGAGAAACATAGTTATCACTTATCAGTGTTTTCACTTTGACAGGCGAATGGTGAAGAGGTAACATAACATTTTGAAAAGTATTGTAGGCGATCAGATACAACTCATCATCGACTACTGTTTGAGATGTTAACTGATCCCAATCTCGAGCATTCAAACCGTTTATAAATTGTATTACAAGGATTTTTAGTGTGTTTGTAATTTATTTGCTTATATAATTATATATACTGCCAAGAAAATATTATTTTATGTGCATAAAATATATTAATCAGGTATCATGTATTCACATTTCACACACTATTTGAATGTCCTTAATTTATGCAAATACTTATGCTATAAAATTTCATATTAGTTTTTTAAAATAAACATACATAAAAGCAACGGTTTTTAAAATATTTCTACATTGCCTATATTCATACCTATTTTATAGTATACGTTTATAATAAATATACATAATTTATCCAAATATTTTAAATCCTGTAGAATTGTACTTAAATAATCAATAATATAATAATATGTAATAATATGTTTATAAACACTAAGCTACAATAAATTATACTTAAACACCAACTTAACCTACAATCACTTTAATTATTTTTAAATATTTAAATGTTAAATTTATTCTTGAACAAATTTAACGTACTCATTATAGCTAATTAATAAACTATTCATTTTACACATTTTGCAAATTATTAACAAAAGTCATCATTAATAAAAAAATAAAAATATATATATTTAATAGCCTTTGCATTTCATTATTTGGTTGGTTCAAAAATGTATATATTTATAAATATTATGTAATGTGACTTACCTAATTTATTTAAATTGTTTTCCCTTGCATGACATAAAATGTTGCAAAATTAAAAATATATAAACAAAAAACATTATACCAATATTGATAGAAAAATAAATGTTAAATAAGATACCTAATACCTATAATTTATTTAATCTAATAATTAAATCCAACTAAAAAATACACTGTTACATTTTATCAAAGCAATGTACACTTGAATTTCAGAATTTGTTGAATATATATGTATTTAATCACCAATTCACCTAAAATAGTAAAATATAGTACAATGATATACATTATAGCAAATTAAACAGTGTATAATTAATAAAATGGGATCAGTATTTAATAATAATATAATAAACAATATATGCCAAGCATTAATTTATCAAAGTATTAACAATGCTTTAAACACATTTTTAGCAAATGGAAGAATTATTCAAAGAACCAAACAACTTCTTGAAAATGATATAATTTTTATCTTCTTGTTCTAGTAGTTTTTGACCTTTGGGTAAAAACTGGGACTTACTGATTAAATCCTATAAATTTTGATTGGCTTTTATGGAGAAAAATTTTAGAGATTTAATTGATTTAATTAATCACGGTAGTAGTAATGGAAATTTTAATTAAGGTACTTTTGCCTGGAAACTGATTTTTGAAGAAAGTTTGATATTATTTACACATTGTGTTGTTGTAATATCTTTTAATGTATTATTACTAATTGAAAATCTGTACATGAATCATAGGAATAAATTGGACGAACCATTAAATTAAGAATTTATCTAACTTAATTTTACTCGAAACTTACAAAATTTAATTCAAATTAAATAACTTATAATCCTAATATAAAAATAATTTCAGATTGTCTTATTTGTTGATTAATAAATAGTATAATTTAACAGGGTAGGTGATATTTTTTAATTTTTTATTCATCACGGTTTTTATATTTTGTGTATAGAGTACTTGAATATCAAAGAGTATCAAGTCGAAGTTATTGCTATGAAATAAGTGTAGTAATTTATGTACCTAACATATCTATTTAAAAGTACAATATTAACCAGTTTTTGATGATAAAAAAATTTATAAAATGAATAAGTAATATATACAAGAACTTATCTAAAAGTAATATGTAGATATTGAAGAAGTATAACATAACTTTATTGAGAATTCTAGCAGTGTATATATAGTCCAGGATATTTCACAGTATGTTTAAATCTTATACAAATATTGAAACTTAACTGAATTTTGGTTTTTGGTATATATACTTATGTGTTGAATGAACCTATCTACATTATATAATAAATTATAATTTTATTTGATAACCAAAATTACCAACTAATTCACCTACCAATCAAATAATCTCCAAATAATAATTATTTATTGTTTTTTTCATATTAATAATAACAATAATAATAATAGTAATAGTAATAATTTATTACAGAATCAACCGATAATTTGAACATTAAGTTTTTTTTAACGATTGACCTATATTAATAGAAATATCAATCAGTCAGTCTTAATCAACTGGTTGACGACCCCTGATGTAAATAGTAGATATGCTAAAAAAATCAATACTACTAGTTAAAAGAGATACTAAATCAAGAAGACATAACAATTTTCGATCACTTTTTTCAATTCAAATATTATTGTCTATGTCATAATATATTGTCTGTTTCACATAAATTTAGAATTTAATAGGATTGGATGCATGTAAGTTGTAAATTAGTGTAAATTAGAAACATTAAAGAAATAATATTTTTATTTATTACCATGCACATCTTAAATGTTAAACTGAAGTAAACATTTTGTATAATATCTTATTTTCATTGTTAAAATGTTACTTGTATTATTGACATAAAAATGAATATGTTGAGGAAATGATAAGGATATAAATTTAAATTTTAAAGTTTTTAGAATGAAGGCTAGAAATTAGAGATATCTCTAGTCTTTGTTGTTTTTTTTGTGTATGATCTTACTGCACTTAATAAAGACAGTCATTGTTTGATGACCGTGGCTTCTTTATTTTGTCGAAGTTTTTAATAACTAGTTCATGCATTGTAGAATAAGAATTACGGGCATCGTGCATGGCAAGAGACAAAAAGAAGCATTGCCTTTCGTCCAATTCTGCAACAGCATACTGATAGTCTTCAATCAATGGGTATTTGCAAACCTGAAAAAAGTGATTTAATTTATTAAAAATCTCATTTATTTGTTTTTGTCATAAAATTTTAAATGTGTTATTTTATATTTTTATATGTGTTTTACTACTAGTAACTAGTTAGTATTTAAATATAATAAAACAATTAATACCTTAAATGTATAATTTTAAAAATTTTTCTAATTCATATTCATTAATAAAAAGAAATAAAAGTATCAAAATTCTTATTTTGAGTATTAATATTAACAGAGCCACTTAAAATCTCTACCCTTGAATGAACAGGATCATGAATTATTTTAATTTTAGAGAAATCATAATTTTTCTTATCAACTTATAAATCATTTTTAATAAGTGTTAAAATATACAACAAATAAACTGTCTTCAATCATTATTTTATAATTTAGTATTTACTTATATTTCTTTTTTTATTTCATTTGTAAAAAACAGTCAAGGAGGGGATTTAGGTATTTAATAAAACTATGTATGGGGATTATTTGGTAATTTAGGAGAATAGTAAGAATATTTTTAGGGTTGAAACTATAAGTGACATAAATAGATTTGATTTTGTTAATTTTATTTTTATAAAATGATCCACTATTCAAGTTGAATTTGGTAGTTTTGCAGGTTGTCTGTACTAGTGATTATATCTCAGTTAGATTAATTTATGGCAGTACCGTCCATTTAAGTAGCTATGGTAGATCTGTTGTATAGACATAGTAATGTCGGGGAAGAAAAAATGATTTTGGAGAGCACCTGCTTTTATAGGATATTGAAATATTTCTCATTCACATCATATTTCAAAATTTTAAATTATATTGGAATTATTTGAGGGTCAGAAATAACGAAGAGGGCATTAATATTATTTTGATGTAAAAACTCATTACACTAACACATAATTTCTCAGTCTTACTAACATATAACATATAAAAGTATTGTAACATCATAGTATAATAATTACATAAACTAATTCCAATTAATAAAATTAGTACAAACCTTGGAAATAAGTTGTGCACGAAATAAATTGTAATGTGATATCTGAATTAGAGATTTGCCTGTTGTTATTTCAACGTCGCTTATAGCAGAAATAGTTTCTTCTTGCACAGATACTCCAAAATTATTTCCATCTTCAATCTTTGGTATTAATAAGGATACCCACATCGCCAACTAAAAATACAAAAATAAATGATTGTGATAATTGTGTAAATATTATAAATATTTTACGAACAGCTTTGGCGTCGTCAATTAATTGTTTGAGATTGGGTTTAACAATTTCCATAACTTCAATAATTTTTTTATTGGATGGTATGAGTGTTTGTCCCGAAATGAAATCTGAACTAAAATCAAATAATTGTTTAAATATTTAATAATTTTAAACCAAAGCATAATAATATTCAATATAATTACTTTTTATTACATTCCAATTTCATGACATTTGAAGCAACTTCGAACTCAGGCATTTTGAGTAACTCGTTTAAATGTAATATTCGTTCTGGAAATTTTTGAACTAAAAGATTCTCTGCCTATAATTTAAAATTAACATAAAAAAATTATAATAAGTATTAAGATTTAGCACTTGAACACCATATATTCTTAAAATTATATATTTTTATTTTATATGTTCAAAGTATTACATTAAATTTGATCTCGATAATTAAAATATAAAAAATAATATACAGATATTGAAAAGATGTCAACAGTTATAAATATATAATTTATAAAGCTACAACTAAAAGATAATCACTATTGAAGCATTATTTTTACAATTCATTTCTTTTATCAATAACTATAATATGATATCAAATCATGTTTATCATAAGAATATTTGATAATTTAAAAATTGATAATAGGATTTATTCTAGTTGAGTAAAGCGTACAAAAATTGTTACTTTTGGAAACAAGAAAATATACTAGATTATATAATACATGTTGAAACAAAAATTTTAGAGATCTGCAGACACAAATTTAATCTTACAAGTAAAAATAGTTTCAATACATACGTCAGCCTGCAATGTTTCATGTAATTCTTTTGCCTGAAAAACATAAATAATTAATAAAATATAAATAATAAGTAGAGAATTGTATATAGAAAGTTAATAACATGATGATAATCTTAATGAAATTAATTTGTGAAAAAGGTTTATTACAAGATTTAATTGATGTTTGACCATGTTAATGATGACTGCAGAGCACAGATTTATATGAAGTAAAAACCATTGAATATGTACTAAAAAATTTAAAATATACATAAATATATGCACTAAAATGTTAAAATATGTAAGTCAAATAAAAAAAAATATTTTTTAAACAATAGTGAAATAATATCGATGGTTAATCGTGGTCGTAATCAATATTTTTTTATCTTGGTATAAATATTTTATTTCCGCAATTATTGATCGAAGATCATATTTGGGAAAACCATTTATATCTTTAACCATACCTATTAATTTATTTTAATATTAATTGAAGCTATGAAAAAATAATATTTTTTTCTCATATTATACCTAATAATTGTATATATTTAAAAAATGTATTATAAAAATATGCACAAAAAAAATTCATTTTCAAACCGCTATGCTATGAAACAAGTATTATGCTCACTTAGCATAATATTATCATATGATTAACCAGAATAAATATGCAAATGCATATAAATCCATGCTGTAACGATGAGTTTAATATACAGTACACTAAAAATCTGAAACGCGAGTAAAATGATCTCTAAAAATTTTTGATTTTTAGTTATTCCATCAATCATATTGTATTGATTATTTTCAACTGATTATGCAGAAAATATATATATTAATTAATTCACCTGTTTTACAGCTTCAGTTTGGGCCATTTTCTGTGAGTGAACAATTTGGTATTTGAAAGTTGTATGTATTCTGATGAAATCGATTTGAATATTATAGTATTTGAAAACGTAAATCTTAATCAAGTATAAAAAATGTAAGGCTATATGTTATAATATTAACTGCTATAAAACAAACTAGAAGCACAGACAACTCACTGTAAATGTGTATCCTAGGTCGGACACACACACTTGAAGCAAATATCGTAAGAACTAACTAGTGAAAAGTAAAGTGTGTAGGTAGTAGTCGGAAATCGTACAGTTGGACGTTGCGATAAAAGCCAGATTAATTCTAATGGATTTTTCATGGAGTAAACGTATAAATCGCGCCGAACGAACATGCAAGTGTAACAACTTTGAAATATAAATACTTAAATTAATTTTTTAATTAATTTATTTATTTAGAAAATGGGTTTTTATCCAATGACCCTCTTGAGCCGTTGTTGCATAGCAAATCGAGGGAGGTTTACGTTTTGAATATCTGAAGGAGCGCAGTGAGTAAGTAGCAACACTGGTAGCCAGGTTTTAGGGGCCAGTAGGACTAAGCGGTTCCTTTGAAAAATGATTTTGACCAAGGTGGGAAATTCTTATAATAAAATAATTGTAGTTGGACCTTACATCATCTATCTTACCTACTATATTATCTTTACTTAATCTATACTGATATCAGATATATTTGTTGTGCTATTTTAGTATTTAAGCAAGTTATGGCCATTTAAAGATTGTAATCTTTTTTAAATTTGTTTTTAGAAGAAAATATACAATCTATATAATGCTGTATATTATGATTATATCTACGAAAAAAAAAAATAAAACATGAAATACATAATTTGGGGAGAGAAGCCACCCACTATTGATTTGTTGACATTTATCATTTTGCCAACCCTGATATAAATATTATAAGTTCGTGCGACCCAAGTACGAAAACCAGGTGCCCTAAATAGCATTACAGGACAACACACACACACACACACACACACATTCACGTGCGCCAACCGTTATTAGATTTCGGAAGAACGTCGAGTGATGAATGTATTACTTTTACAATGATGTGTGTTGTTTTTATGAGTCTGTATACAGTTTAACTAGTCGAATTAATGCACTCATATCAAACTTATTAGGTTTCTGATGACAAAATGAATATCCTTGATACATTTTTTTTTAAAATAACAATTAATCATTGAAGGATGTGAACCACCCTTTACAAATAAACTATATATTTGCTATGTCATATTTTAATCAAATAGGTATTATCATTAAATATAAAATTATAGGTAACATTGGAAATATAATGAGTGAATATGTAAATAACAAAAATACAAAGTATAAAGATAAAGTACAAATCACATAAATGTAGTATTAAGCATTAAAATCAATAGACAATAATGTTCTAAACATATACAATCATAAATTATCACATAACCCTCAGTATGTAGTAACTCACTCATAAAAAACATAGGATTTTCATATTTATAAAAAGGAACAAAATAAAAAAAAACTAGGGTAAATGTCATGATATGTATATCATAGATGTTATTTCCATCTTCAATCTTTGGTATTAATAAGGATACCCACATCGCCAACTAAAAATACAAAAATAAATGATTGTGATAATTGTGTAAATATTATAAATATTTTACGAACAGCTTTGGCGTCGTCAATTAATTGTTTGAGATTGGGTTTAACAATTTCCATAACTTCAATAATTTTTTTATTGGATGGTATGAGTGTTTGTCCCGAAATGAAATCTGAACTAAAATCAAATAATTGTTTAAATATTTAATAATTTTAAACCAAAGCATAATAATATTCAATATAATTACTTTTTATTACATTCCAATTTCATGACATTTGAAGCAACTTCGAACTCAGGCATTTTGAGTAACTCGTTTAAATGTAATATTCGTTCTGGAAATTTTTGAACTAAAAGATTCTCTGCCTATAATTTAAAATTAACATAAAAAATTATAATAAGTATTAAGATTTAGCACTTGAACACCATATATTCTTAAAATTATATATTTTTATTTTATATGTTCAAAGTATTACATTAAATTTGATCTCGATAATTAAAATATAAAAAATAATATACAGATATTGAAAAGATGTCAACAGTTATAAATATATAATTTATAAAGCTACAACTAAAAGATAATCACTATTGAAGCATTATTTTTACAATTCATTTCTTTTATCAATAACTATAATATGATATCAAATCATGTTTATCATAAGAATATTTGATAATTTAAAAATTGATAATAGGATTTATTCTAGTTGAGTAAAGCGTACAAAAATTGTTACTTTTGGAAACAAGAAAATATACTAGATTATATAATACATGTTGAAACAAAAATTTTAGAGATCTGCAGACACAAATTTAATCTTACAAGTAAAAATAGTTTCAATACATACGTCAGCCTGCAATGTTTCATGTAATTCTTTTGCCTGAAAAACATAAATAATTAATAAAATATAAATAATAAGTAGAGAATTGTATATAGAAAGTTAATAACATGATGATAATCTTAATGAAATTAATTTGTGAAAAAGGTTTATTACAAGATTTAATTGATGTTTGACCATGTTAATGATGACTGCAGAGCACAGATTTATATGAAGTAAAAACCATTGAATATGTACTAAAAAATTTAAAATATACATAAATATATGCACTAAAATGTTAAAATATGTAAGTCAAATAAAAAAAAATATTTTTTAAACAATAGTGAAATAATATCGATGGTTAATCGTGGTCGTAATCAATATTTTTTTATCTTGGTATAAATATTTTATTTCCGCAATTATTGATCGAAGATCATATTTGGGAAAACCATTTATATCTTTAACCATACCTATTAATTTATTTTAATATTAATTGAAGCTATGAAAAAATAATATTTTTTTCTCATATTATACCTAATAATTGTATATATTAAAAAATGTATTATAAAAATATGCACAAAAAAAATTCATTTTCAAACCGCTATGCTATGAAACAAGTATTATGCTCACTTAGCATAATATTATCATATGATTAACCAGAATAAATATGCAAATGCATATAAATCCATGCTGTAACGATGAGTTTAATATACAGTACACTAAAAATCTGAAACGCGAGTAAAATGATCTCTAAAAATTTTTGATTTTTAGTTATTCCATCAATCATATTGTATTGATTATTTTCAACTGATTATGCAGAAAATATATATATTAATTAATTCACCTGTTTTACAGCTTCAGTTTGGGCCATTTTCTGTGAGTGAACAATTTGGTATTTGAAAGTTGTATGTATTCTGATGAAATCGATTTGAATATTATAGTATTTGAAAACGTAAATCTTAATCAAGTATAAAAAATGTAAGGCTATATGTTATAATATTAACTGCTATAAAACAAACTAGAAGCACAGACAACTCACTGTAAATGTGTATCCTAGGTCGGACACACACACTTGAAGCAAATATCGTAAGAACTAACTAGTGAAAAGTAAAGTGTGTAGGTAGTAGTCGGAAATCGTACAGTTGGACGTTGCGATAAAAGCCAGATTAATTCTAATGGATTTTTCATGGAGTAAACGTATAAATCGCGCCGAACGAACATGCAAGTGTAACAACTTTGAAATATAAATACTTAAATTAATTTTTTAATTAATTTATTTATTTAGAAAATGGGTTTTTATCCAATGACCCTCTTGAGCCGTTGTTGCATAGCAAATCGAGGGAGGTTTACGTTTTGAATATCTGAAGGAGCGCAGTGAGTAAGTAGCAACACTGGTAGCCAGGTTTTAGGGGCCAGTAGGACTAAGCGGTTCCTTTGAAAAATGATTTTGACCAAGGTGGGAAATTCTTATAATAAAATAATTGTAGTTGGACCTTACATCATCTATCTTACCTACTATATTATCTTTACTTAATCTATACTGATATCAGATATATTTGTTGTGCTATTTTAGTATTTAAGCAAGTTATGGCCATTTAAAGATTGTAATCTTTTTTAAATTTGTTTTTAGAAGAAAATATACAATCTATATAATGCTGTATATTATGATTATATCTACGAAAAAAAAAAAATAAAACATGAAATACATAATTTGGGGAGAGAAGCCACCCACTATTGATTTGTTGACATTTATCATTTTGCCAACCCTGATATAAATATTATAAGTTCGTGCGACCCAAGTACGAAAACCAGGTGCCCTAAATAGCATTACAGGACAACACACACACACACACACACACACATTCACGTGCGCCAACCGTTATTAGATTTCGGAAGAACGTCGAGTGATGAATGTATTACTTTTACAATGATGTGTGTTGTTTTTATGAGTCTGTATACAGTTTAACTAGTCGAATTAATGCACTCATATCAAACTTATTAGGTTTCTGATGACAAAATGAATATCCTTGATACATTTTTTTTTAAAATAACAATTAATCATTGAAGGATGTGAACCACCCTTTACAAATAAACTATATATTTGCTATGTCATATTTTAATCAAATAGGTATTATCATTAAATATAAAATTATAGGTAACATTGGAAATATAATGAGTGAATATGTAAATAACAAAAATACAAAGTATAAAGATAAAGTACAAATCACATAAATGTAGTATTAAGCATTAAAATCAATAGACAATAATGTTCTAAACATATACAATCATAAATTATCACATAACCCTCAGTATGTAGTAACTCACTCATAAAAAACATAGGATTTTCATATTTATAAAAAGGAACAAAATAAAAAAAAACTAGGGTAAATGTCATGATATGTATATCATAGATGTATTAACATCATATTATATTATAATATAAGTAATATTGACCTCATAAAATAAAGTTTGGAAAAAAAATATGTTAATAGGAGATTTTAAAAATTGCAAAAATAAAAATTTTTTCTTAGGATTATTTGTAAATACACCATAATACTTTTTATTTTGCTAAAAAAAAAGTCAAAATTTATCTTAACATTTGAAACATTTGCCATTATAATAAAATGTTAATTTTACCTACATAGAAATAGTTTGGAAAAAATATGGTTATATGATATAATAAAAAATTGCAAAAATAAAAATTTTTCCTTAAGAGTATGTGTAAATACACCATAATACTTTTTATATTGCTAATAATATAGAAATAATTAATTTTACACATTTAAAATTTTTGCAATTATAATAAAATATTTATTTTACCTATATTAAATATAGTTTGGAAAAAATATGTTAATAGGAGATTTTAAAAAATTGCAAAAATAAAAATTTTTTCAGAGGATTATGTGTAAATACACCGTTAAATTTTATATTTTGCTAATAAAAAAGTCATAATTTATCTTAACATTTGAAACATTTTCCATCAAAATAAAATGTTAATTTTAACCACAAAAAATATAGTTTGGAAAAAATATGTTAATAGGAGATTATGAAAAATTGAAAAAATTAAAAATACTTCTTAGAACGATTTGTAGATACACTGTTATACTTTTTATTTTGCTAATAAGAAAGTCATAATTTATATAACACATTTGAAGCATTTGCCATTAAAATAAAATGTTTATTTTAAAAATTATATTCTCAGGGTAACACTATGTAATTAAAATAATCTTTTAAGGATGTGTACCACCCTTTACAAATAAACTACATATTTGCTTTGTCATATTTTAATCAAATAGGTATTATCATTAAATATAAAATTATAGGTAACATTGGAAATATAATCACTGAATATGTAAATAACAAAAATACAAAGTATAAAGATAAAGTACAAATCACATAAATGTAGTATTACGAATTAAAATCAATAGACAATAATGTTTTAAACATATCCAATCATAAATTATCACATAACCCTCAGAATGAAGTAACTCTCTTGTAAAAACGTATGATTTTCATATTTATAAAAAGGAACAAAATAAAAAAAAACTAGGGTAAATGTCATGATATGTATATCATAGATGTATTAACATCAAATTATACTATAATATAAGTAATATTGACCTCATAAAATATAGTTTGGAAAAAATATGTTAATAGGAGATTATAAAAAATTGCAAAAATAAAAATTTTTCTTAGGATGATTTGTAGATACACTGTTATATTTTTATTTTGCTAA